>NC_057713.1:52883758-52932404 GCF_004010195.1 Chiloscyllium plagiosum | reverse complement strand
AATAGTTACAGGTTCCGATAGAGCAATTCACACTTGTCTAACAGTTACAGATTCCGATCGGTTTCTTTATTAATCCCGAGTTTCGAATGGGCAATTGATACTGGCTGGTATTTACAGGCTCCAAGATTTAATTAACATTATGCATATCCCTTACAAGCTCCAGCCAGGTAGTCATGCAGTCGCCAGCAGCAGCTCGCTTGGCTGTTGTTAACCATTTCAGGGCTGGAACTAGAAGTGTCTGTTGCAGAGCTAGTGTCACCCTCCCTAGCCCTACAGTAAACACCCCAGTGAAATCTCCCCAACACCATGTTCTCACCAATGCAGACACATCTGCCCATGATAGTTTGGTAGAAGTGACCATTGCACAGTTGTTAAAACACCCCAGTGAAATCTCCCCAACACCATGTTCTCACCAATGCAGACACATCTGCCCATGATAGTTTGGTAGAAGTGACCATTGCACAGTTGTTATGGAGACCAAGTCCCATTTAACATTGAGGATACTTTATTGTGTTGTGTGGTGTTGCCACTATTTCAAATAAGATAGATTTCAAAAAGAGCAAGCAACTCAAGACTGGTCAACTATAAAACATTATACATCATTAGCAGTAGAAGTGTATTCAACAACAATCTGTTAAGGCAACTCATTTAAACTCCATAGGTTTGAAAAGGAACCTGTGATTTGACTAAGCAGGCCAATAACTGTGAGGCAAGGTCCCCCACTTGTCAAGAGACCTAAAGTAAATCACTTGGTAGATATAAGGGTCAAAGCAAAGCCTAGTTAGTGGAAAGAGGCAGACAGAGGATCAACAAAAAAAACTATCAAATGAAGCTGCAGAAACAGAGGCAACTGGACCCTATTTGGAAGCAGTTCCACATGATTAAAATAAAATAATTTACATGGTGAAAGGCAGATTCAATTTATTTGAGAAGTGCAATTCTAAAACCATCAAGCATTTGATATTGCTCAGATAGAATTAAATAAAATTTGCTCTGATTGGAAATAAGTGAAGAGGAAAGATTTAAAAATATTGGGAGAACAAACTAGGCAAGAAGATCGTACATTTTGCTTGAATGTACAAAGGCTCAATGGCATTCTTGTAAAAGGAAAAAGGAATTGGGCCAGAAATTCACCAGCACAGAAGGAACCCTAAAAGAACACTATGCTAACTTGTTATTTTGGAGGGATATAATTCATGTGAAAAAGTGATCTAACCAGTTGCAGAAATGTTAGATAGTTTCTTTGTAGACTTCCAAAACAAAGAGCCCTTCCAAATGAAGAGCTCCTGCCTGAAATGTCGATTTTCCTGCTCCTCGGATGCTGCCTGACCTGCTGTGCATTTCCAGCATCATTCTAATCTTGACTCTAATCTCCAGCATCTGCAGTCCTCACTTTCATCTTCCAAGGCAAAGAGGCGGGTGAGACTGGAGCAGCCCCAGAGTGAGCTTTTTTCACAGGAAGAATGAGGAGAGGCAGTATAACAGAAAGGAACTGAGAGGCTTGGGCTATGAGAGTGCCAATCATTGAAGCTAGAGGGTAGGTTGAGAAAATGCATTTAAAAGGCAGAAAGCAACCCCTGTGTAAATAGACAATTAGGTTACAAAATCAAGGAAATCATGATAAATCTTTAGAAAACGTATCAGCCTATACTTGAGTATGTGCCCAATTCTGACTTTGTATTTTTGTAAGGATGTGCAACCTGAGAATGCAGAAAAGATGATGAAAAAGAGTCCACTTGTGGATAGATTTGAGAAGCTGTTTAAGGAAAGGGAAGAGATTCAATAGAATTGTGTAAAACAATGAGAAGTCTGGACAGAAATAGGGGGAATTGTTTGCATTGGTGGAAATGTCCACCAATGTCCAGAGGACAACTAATTTAAGATGGTTGTTTTCCTCATTGAGTGATGAAGAACTAGCATGTGCTACCTGAGAGTATGGTGGAGCTAGTCTTGTGAAAACATTTGAAGGGCCATGGCAAGAAGGTGAAGGGGTTGGATTAGCAGAGAGTCAGCACGGATAATGCGGCAGAATGTTCCCTTTCTGTGGGCGGCAGGGCGGCACAGTGGTTAGCACTGCTGCCTCACAGCGTCAGAGACCCGGGTTCAATTCCCGCCTCAGGCAACTGACTGTGTGGAGTTTGCACATTCTCCCCGTGTCTGCGTGGGTTTCCTTTGGGTGCTCCGGTTTCCTCCCACAGTCCAAAAATGTGTAGGTTAGTGAATTGGCCATGCTAAATTGTCCGTAGTGTTAGGTGAAGAGGTAAATGTAGGGGAATGGGTCTGGGTGGGTAGCGTTTCGGCAGGTCGGTGTGGACTTGTTGGGCCGAAGGTCCTGTTTCCACACTGTAAGTAAGGTTCTATGATTTCATGAAATAGTACATGGCTCTTTCCAACCCCTAGAACACCATTCTCCTGCCATCTGACATGATGAGCAAGTTGTTGATGTACGTCTGGCATACCACCATCACACAGATTCCCTCATAACAACCTGACTCTTCTGAAATGCTGTTTCCAGATTCTGAAGAACTACCCCTTGCCCAGCCACAACAGCCCAAAGAGAAAGAAAGAGAGCAACAACACAACACTGATGAAAAAGACCACCATTTGATCTAACCCTTACTATCATTTCATATACCATCACTGCACATATCTTTGATGTAATTATAACATTGCATCAGGATATGTTGAGTCACTGAACCTGAGTGACTGGTGCATTGGCTGGGCTCCCAGATAGTCTCCTATCACTGCCAACTAAGAAGCATGAGGAATATGGCTCTAAGTTGACCGAATGCTTCATGTGGAGCCTCCCTGTTATCCAGCCTGTGTCCCTGTCATGAGGCTGAACTGGTGACAGTGTAACTGCTTCCTCTCCATCTGTGGCAGTCTTTAAATGGTTTTGCCGTCCCTGTGATGTTGTAAAAGTGCTGTCTGGACAATCTAGGAACTCACTGCAAAGAACAGAGCATGTCCACATATCTTGGCATAGAAGAGGTTAGTAACCATTATCTTGGGCACCCGTCACTTTACGGAGCGAAGGTGAAGGGTCTAACTTGCAGCTGGGGTCTTGCTTGCAGAATGACAAGTGAATTTGTAGTCTGGACATCTGTTGCGTATATGTGATCTGCTATTACCTCAGCAACAGGTTGAACTGTGTCATGTCAGGACAGCACTCTTTCATAGCCTTCAGTGCAACCTGTGTTTGCTGGCATCAGTATAATTCTCAAGAGCATGACCCATGCAGGCTGCACCGGAAGCTGTTGGTAACATGGTGTACCTCAGCAAAATGGTGTTGGGTCTGCTAAGCACAGTCTCCCAAAGTGCAATTCTTGCTCATTATCTAACTGATAAATACTAGTCACATGTCCTTGCATGTGACTTCTCGAAAGTTTCTATTGTGCATTCTGCAAATCACTTCACATTGCAAATAACAGCTTCACTTGTTAATTTCTTCTTTCACAGAGAGACTAAATGAATTTTATTGTTGCATAAACTACATTGAAAATAAGATTTAAGTGGAATGAATGAAAATGAGACATTTTCATGTGGAAAATTAACTATTGCAGTGATATGAGGAAATTAGAATTCTCTATAGTGTGAACAACTGATTAAAGAAAAGCAAAGATCTCAGAAGGAAATTGCCATGTATGCATATTAAGTAGTGGATATAATATTCTATTTAAAAAAGTCAAGCATTTTCCCAAATCTACAATCCTGTGTGATTCTGCCCACCTTATTTTCTTTGTCATGGAGATGGACATGAGCTAGAGGCAGGCAACAGGGATGGGCAGATGGTGAAGCTAACAGTTTAGAAGGTTCCTCTTCATTTACTGCGCTTATGTTCATGATTGCTAGGCCCCTCTTAGACCTTTTTGATGAGTGACCAGATGTTCTGGATGGAGAAGTAGGGAGGACTGGTGACACGAGGTCTACTGGCAGAGCCCACAAGAACAGCACGGGGAAGCAGAGGATGGTATGATTTTGATTATATTAGATTCCCTACAGTATGGAAACAGCTCTTCGGCCCAACAAGTCCACACTGATCCTCTTTGAAGAGTAGCCCACCCAGACCCATTCCCCTACATTTCCCCCTGACTAATGCACTGAACAGTGTGGTCAATTTAGCACAGCCAATTCACCTGACCTGCACATCTTTGGATTGTGGGAGGAAACCCACGCAGACATGGGGAGAACGTGCAAACTTCACACAGACAGTCACTCACGTAGAGAATCGAGCCCAGGTCCTTGGCAGTGTGATGCAGCAGTGCTGACCACTGAGCCACCATGCCGTCCATTTAGACAGGCATGAAGTTGGAAAATTCGGTCTCCATCTGGTGAGATGGGTAAGAGCTTGGCAAGGTAGTGGGATAGGGCAATGTGATTTGTTGCTGGTGGGAACAATCAAAGTAAGTTGGAAATATAAGTGATAGAGCAGGTCAGAGGCACAGCAGTTGTGTAATACTATGTACTCCAATGTAGGAGTACAATATTAGTGTTCACACAAGTCTAGAGAATTGAGGAGTTTGAAGTCAAAATTTCAAGCAAGGACTGTGATCTCCTGGAGGATAGCAGTGGGTACATAAGGGTAGAGATTGGACAGTAGCAGTTGAAAATAGAACTAAAATGCATGACTATTTGAGCCCTAGGAGGTTAAGCAATGGAATAGGGAAGATTGGGGACAGAGTCAAGTCAAGGAATTGTTGACCAAAGACAGTGGCATGCAGTAAAGAGTTTTCTTGGGGACTGACAGCTCAAAAGCCATCTTTAAAACATTCTCAGTGCTAAACGTTTAGTCAATCGATATGAAAGTACTAACAATATATCATTTATATAGGTTAGCTAGCTTGCATACTTACTCACAGCTTCAAGTGTCATTTTAAGGTTCTGGGCTGAAAATGTGTTGCTGGAAAAGTGCAGCAGGTCAGGCAGCATCCAGGGAACAGGAGAATCGACGTTTCGGGCATAAGCCCTTCTTCAGGAATGGCCGAAACGTCGATTCTCCTGTTCCCTGGATGCTGCCTAACCTGCTGGGCTTTTCCAGCAACACATTTTCAGCTCTGATCTCCAGCATCTGCAGACCTCACTTTCTCCTCAAAGGTTTTAAGTTCTGGTCAAACCATACTTGGCATATTGTGAACGGTTTTGGGAGCCTTGCCTAAAGGAGCATGTGCTGGCCTTGGCTCAGGTCCAGAAGAAGTTTAAAAGAATGATCACAGGGATAAAGAGCTTGTCATATGAGGAGTCTTGGTTATTCTCAATGAAGTTTAGAAGGATTTCTTACAAAATCCTGGACAGAGAAGCCTGGACAGAGTGGACATGAAGAAAATGTTTCAACTCGTACAAGAGACAAGGACTCAAGGGCACAGCCTCATAGTGAAGAAATTACCCTTTAGAACTGAAATGAGGAGAAATTTCCTCACCTAGAGAGTGATCATTCTGTGCAACAGAATTAAGTGGAGGCCAAGTCATTGAGTATATTTAAGACAAAGATAGATAGATTCTTGACTAGTAAGGGGATCAAAGGTTACGAGGACAAGGCAGATATCAACCATGATCAAATGGCATAGCAGACTTGATGGGCCGAATAACTTAATTCTGCTGTTATGGTCTGATGGTCAGAAGGAACTGCTATTGCTGCTTGATTGTTAGAGCCATTAACTTGTAATAACTTGACCTTTCTTTGAAGTGGTTTCTCCAATACCTGTGTGTTTATTTGGATGAGATTAAGAGGTGGGAAGTGGATTGGAGGTTTTGTGAATGGAACTTGCTTGTGTTTGATTGACAGCTTTATGAGGAACTAAGAAGAGCAAAATTTTTCAAAGCAAATGTTTAATGTCAAATGTTTGTTTTGGTTCCTGTTTCCTAGATAAGGGATTAGAATCTTTTGAGAGCCTGTGGACCGGGTTTCTTGCAAACGTTCTGACTCCATCAAAATTACAGTGGGTCTAAAATGTTCATCCCCACATGAAGAAAATGTGGCATGACTCTTTCTGGGCTCTCTGCACCATGATTATTCCAAGCTGGCAACACTTGCTGGAAATAGGCCAAGGGACGGGAATCACAAAAGTCCTTTCACCTCCTTTCTGACACAAACAGAAGAATGAAACTGTGGACAAAGAGTCTGTTTGGATTAGCTTGAGTGAGGAGCAGAAGTATGTTGGGTGAAGTATAATGTGGGGAAATATGTGGTTGTTCAATTTGGTAGGAAGAATAGAAAAGCAAAATATTAGCTAAATGGAGAGAAACTGCAGAATGGTGCAGCAAAGGATGATCTCAGTGGCTTCTAACATCAATTGCAAAAATGCAACATGCAGATACAATTAGTAATTAGGAAGGCAAATGGACCATAAGAAATAGGAATAGAAATAAGGCCATTCGGCCCGTCGAGTCTACTCTGCCATTTAATCATGGCTGATGGTATATTATTTGCAGTTACAAATGTATGAGCCTTAATGGGACGAGTGCTTTGCAGTCAGCATAGTGGTGAAGCAGTCTGGGAAGAGGTTCATGCAGTCAGATTCAGTGATGTCAACTGTGGAGAGCGTCCTGCAGTTAGTATCATGGCAAAGCAGCTTGGGAAGTGTCTTTCAGTCAGTGTAACAGTGAAGCAGTCCAGGAAGAGTGCCCTGCAGTCAGCATCATCACAATGCACACCGGAAGAGTGCTTTGTTGTTAGTTGTTGAAAAAGCAAGAGAGACGTCACAAAAAAATCTGTACATTCATTGGGTGTTAAGAAATTGCTGTTAAAGACTATGTATAAACTGTTACAAATTAGAAAAGTGTACTGTTAAGGGGATCAGAAATAAGTGAAATTCAGAATCTATATAATAAATTAATATAAGTAAGTCAATGTAGGGTAAAGGAAGAAGAGTTAAGTTAATGTAAGGGAAGTCATTTTAAGACTAAGACTACGTAAGGCAAGGGAACCCGGTCTGGTTTGTTGCATGGCCTACTCTATGTGGGAAATCTTAGACACTCCTAGTTGTCCCGATGACATCATCTGCAGGAAATGTCATTAATTTGATCAGTTTGAGTGCCGGGCATTGGAACTCAAGGCACAGCATAGTGAATCTGTGATGTTGAGAGTTGGGTGACAATACGTATTTAGACATAGTCACTCTCTTAAGGGACTGTATCCAGAACCCAGCTACACAAGGGAGGAATAAAAAGATACAAAGTGCAATAGTGGCCTGATACTCCTTAGTGAGGAGTACAGGCAGAAATTTCTGCAATCACAACTGTGACTCCAGGATGATGTGTTGCCTCCCTGTGACTCCAGGATGAAGAATGTCATTGAATGGCTGTAGAGCATTCTGAAGAAGATGGACAAACAGTCAGAGATCATGGCTCACATTAGGATCAACAACATAGGCAGAAAGAGGGAGGATGTCCTGCAAAAATAATTTAGAGCCAGCTGATTGATTAAAATACAAGACCCTACAGTTGGTAATTTCTGGATTACTCCGGGTGCCACCTGCTAGTGAATATAGGAATAGGCGGGTAGAATAGGTGAATGTGTGGCATGGTTGAGGAGTTGGAGCCAGGAGGGAAGAGATTCACCAGAATTGTTGCCTGGCCTGGAATGATCCAGTTTTGAAGAGACGTTGGATAGGCCAAACACTGACGGGGGAACTGATTGAGGTGTACAGAGTTCTAAAGGGCATAGATAGGGCAGATATGGAGACAGTTTTCCCTTTAGTAGAGGGCTCAATGACATGGGCTTTGACATTATAGATGCAGTTAGGAAGTCCCCCCTCTTGGGAATCTGGAAATAGAGTGCTCAGTTTAGATGGAGATGAGGAAGAATTTCTTCACTCAAAGGGTTATTCATGTCTAAAATTCTCTATGCCAGAAAGCAATGGAGACTAGGTTGTTGAATATCCTCCAAATTGAGTTAGACAGATTTTTGATTTGCAATGGAGACTAGAGATATCGGGGACAGGTGGAAACTGAATTCGAGGTCACAGTCAGACCAGCTGCAGTTTTATTGAACGGTAGAGCAAGTTGAGGGGCTAAATGGTGTATTTCTGCTTCTATTTTTTATGTTCAATAGGAAAGACTATCAGCTAGATATGTGCAAATAAATATTCTTGATTAGTATTACTTTTATAAATTGACCACACCAATATTATTGAACACAATGTTGCATGTTTTGGTGTTTATTGAAACAAAAATGATCAATCAGGTGGTATATCCTTGTAGGTTTCTTTCATTTGTCAAGTTAAATTGGCTGTTGTATTCAGGTCACTATTGTGGATAGGAACTTCCAGTATGGAGTAAAATATCACATCCATATTCAAGTGTTTTGGCCATCAATGACAACATAGGGAGTTGACGTGTTTCGTTTTGCCGTTACATTCTTGAACAGATCCTTCATGGCTGTCATGGAAGACACAGTGAAAAAGAACAAAACAACTTTTAAATGGAGAAAAATACAAGGACTGCTGTTTAATTGTTTTCAAAAGCATAAATTGAATCCATAATATTTATTACTATACACACAGTTTGCAATAAATCAGCTTAATGAATTAAAACTCGAGTAAATTTCTAAGTGCAGCAATGTAATAAGACAAATTACAAAGCTGAAGCATGCATTTCCTGCATATGGAAATGCACTTTTACAGGATCACTCAATTACTACAGTGCAGAAGGAGGCCATTTGAGCCATCATGCCTGCACCAGCTGATAGAGGGTACCTTGAATTTTAAGGGCTTCAATGAGATGATCACAGCAGTTCTCAGGTACTACTAGAAAAAGGGCACTAGACAGGTGGTGGAGAAACACCTCACTTACGTAAGTCCCTTCGTTTTGCCCAAGATTTCTGGGGCTTTCTCAGACTGGCAGAGCTGGTCTTGTAACCAGCCCAGACAAACTGTAATGAAAATAAGATGGGCTGGTGCTTACTCTTCTTCTACTTTAGCATTTTTTCCATTGGGAGACCCACTACTTTGAAGGATGCATTAAAAAGCACTTAGGCCTTAGTTTGGGAATGTCAGCCACTCAGCACCTTCATGGCACCTGCCTAATCCACTTACAGGGCACTACATTATTATAAACCTGCACTTTGGGTTGCACTGACAACTAGTAGTATATTCTGTCGCAGGAACACTCATTGCACAGAGACAAGTAACCTGGTTGAGCAGGGAAGATCATTGGCCTTTTTTTGCTGCTAGACCTTCTCCTAGAGAGCTGAAACACCAATGACAACCTTGATAACCTTACACCGAGCTGGCAAGGTGTGTTGGTATGGTCTGGAGGAAGAAAATGTCCTCTCACACTAGCTCAGCCACCAGAGGCCTGACCAAATATTTCCATTTTTCTGCCATCTGCAGGGAAAATGTCCATGCAGGAAAACTCTAGGATGATAGTACCTGTTTGAGTGCACAAGGACTTTTTAAAGATGGTGGGGGGTGCCAGTGATGCCAGTCTATAATGGAATATCATGCTAAATGTTTAGTGAGGCAGTTTGAGGTGATAGCAAAAGAAAACCTCTAGAACTTGTGGAGAGAACCCCTTCATAGAATTGAAACAGCCAGAATGTTTTAAAACTCAGCTCATAATCCTGATTATGGAGGTTTCAGAGGCATCAAGGATTACTTTGCATTCTGACTAGACCATAGGAAAGGGACTCATCTTTACTGCTATTTGTTTCATATTGCTCATGGCTCTTCTCTCTCTATTCCCCAACAAGTTCAACCAACCAGACAAACTTCACTTGAGTTTAAAACCTTAACTAAGGAAAATTTCAAATCTTGAAAGAAACTTGGTCAGCTAACTAAAGCTTTTTAAATAGGCTTCCATTGTCCATTGTAGGTCCACAAACTAAAGCTTATCACTCTGCTTATACTGTCTCTATGAATTCCTATGGTTCAGTTCATTGTCCAATTTGGCTATAGTCCAAGATCCCTAAAATGCCCATACTTTTCTACAATTCTTCTTTATTAGTTTCTTCACACTTATTTAAAATCTCTACATAGTAGACACTTTTTTTACTTAATCTTTTTACTTGATTAACATCTTATTTTTTTCATTATTTGGCCAATTAGATTAGATTCCCCACAGTGTGGATACAGGCCCTTTGGCCCAACAAGTTCACACCGACCTTCCAAAGAGCAACCCACCCAGACCCAATTCCCTCTGACTAATGCACTTAACACTATGGGCATCGCTAACCACTGAGCCACCATATGGCAAATTCGTTTGCAATCTCGCTGTATTCTGGCTGAATGGAAAAGTTTACAAAATTTTACACCAGCTTACATATCCTGCAGGATAATGAATTGAAATATCTTCAGATCATTCCATGTTTTGGAAGCTAATCCTGAAGTAAAGAACAAAGAATAATATAGTGCAGAAACAGGCCCTTCGGCCCTCCAAGCCTGGACTGACATATTTTGCCCTTCCATTCTAAAACTGTCTTCACATACAGGATCCCTATCCCTCTAATCCCATCTGATTCATGTATTCGTCTAAGTGTTTCTTGAATGCTGCCATTGTGTCTGCTTCCTCTGGCAGTGTGTTCCAGACACTCATAATCCTTTGTGTGAAAAACTTGCCTCACACATCCCTTTTAAACTTTCACCGCCACACCTTGAACCTGTATTCCCTAGTAATTGACCTCTCCACCCTGGTTTCCACTCCATCTCATGCTTTCCACTCTATCCATGCTATTCACAATCTTATAAATTTCTATCAGGTCACCCCTCAATCTCCTGGATTCTAGTGAAAACAAACCCAATCTATCCAAACTTTCTTGATAGCCAAAATTCCCCGTATCAGGCAACATCTTTTTCTGTACCCTCTCCAAAGCATCCACATCCTTCCGGTAGTGTGGTGACCAGAATTGTATGCAATATTCCAAGTGTGGCCCAACTAAAGTTCCATAAGGTTGCAGCATAACTTGTCAGTCCTTATACTCAATGCCCCTTCCAATAAAGGTAAAATGCCGTAGGCCTTTTTTTACCACCTTACCTACTGGGGCTGCCAACTTCAGTGATCTGTGGACCTGCACACCCAGATCCCTCTGCATATCAATACTCCTAAGAGTTCTGTCATTCACTGTATAATTTCTACCTGTAATTGACCTTCCAAAATGCATCACCTCACATCTGTAACATGTAAAAAATATATAACAGAATATTCAATATATGTTACTTTTATTTAGGAATATCAGGTGCACAGTGTGTTTTGGTTTATACTAACAACATGTATATTATAGATTAGCCTAATAACTTTACATTTGAGTTACACAAGACAGTGTGAAATTATTACATTTTGCCTTTGCCATAAATTGCACCATGGAATATATGAGGAAGAGACGACAATAATAGGCAGAATTCTTAGGCCCTAAAAAGTTCTTCAATACATTTTATATTTTAAAGTTTCCTGAAACATTTTAAAACTTTTTATAGATCTCAGTAAGCGATTTGTAAAAGGTGATGGTTTGTTTTGGAATTTGAAGTTAGACTGTGAAGGCCATCACAACAAATATTTTTGAAATAGTTTCTTTGCACCAAACTCTACCTGCATTAATAAAAGGAATCCATACAAAAGCTGACATTGCAGCTATAATGCAGGACTAAGAACAAGGGCAAATAGCATTGTTAAAGATTGAAATCATGCAACGTATTGTCAGAGACATTTCATTCTTTTCAAGTTCACCTTGAGTGAGTGAAAAGGAAGCTCTTACTGACATCTCACTTTAGAAAACAATTCTAGAAGTGAGGCTGCCAATTCAAAAACCTAAGACAATATGAAAAACTGACTCATTATTCATGGTTTGCAAGTTGAATAATTGCATCAGCCCACACTGTGGATTGAACCTTAAGCCCCTGAAACCCCTGTGAGGTTGGAGTTGGGTAAGATGTTAAAGTTAAGAAAACTGTCTCAAAACTTGCATCATTTCAGGTTTTATTGGAGGTTGGATGAGTGAAAGGTAACTTATCAAAGTGAATTGGAAATCAAAATATTTTAAAAAGGTACCATGCTTTCAATTTTAACAGTGATTTTAATTTTAGATGTGGACAGCTGGGTTTCAGGAGCCTGGGGAAGGTCAGTAGATGTAAGGAGATGGAAATGTTGAATCAATGAGGTCAGTACAGGAACAGTGAAAGTGTTTCCTCTCGGCTAAACCAAGCTTCCCAATGCTGTTTGGGCTGTGATCTGTGTAATCCTTCCCCCACTACTGTACCTCTACATATCCACTACCTAGCTATATTCTACTCACACTACCACTAACTGCAAACTCCTGACCACCAATTGCCTCTTCAGACCACCATTGGAATTTCCCTAATCACTGTCAATCATTCCGTCAACATACCACTGGGCACCACTAACTATCAATGGCTCATTGTGACACCATTAGATCTCTCTAATACCATGGGACCTCCTGGAACACCACTGGACACTCCCAACCATCATTTTCTTCTTCTGATCACCATGGACTCTCCTGACCAGTGGCAGATCTCTCCATCAATGTCTACAGTCACTGAGCATCATCAGAACCTCTGGACCACAATTGGACTTCTTATCAGCAATTAGATCCATTACAATCAGGGCTTCCCCATCATTAGCAGAACACCCTGAGATCTTCCCCAGCCTCTGACTAGACATATCTACCTTCAGAGCAGCTTGACTAGGGCCTGGTGCTGTAGGCATCCTGAACTGACATTCCTCCATGTTAGGCCACACCTTAACCCCCAACAAACCTATGAGGTTAGCATGGGGGAAAACATCAATCGGGCAATTAGGCTGCCTGTGGGCTGTGAAACAAGAGGAAAAGCATAAAGGTCCTGGTATTTCAAAGTGCAGCATGTTGAGAAAGTCTTCCTTCTGGGTTTCCAACAACATTACAGCCTCTTCTAATTTGCATGGCCTCAAGTCGAGACCTTTAATTCTGCTCAATGTTAAAGGATATTTTGTGGAAAAAAATTGCAGTTTAGCCATTGTTGAAAGAAGCAAGACACTGTTAATCCTACAGTATGTCCAGCCCTTGAATAGTTTTCTCTATGTGGCCAAAGCTTGTCCACTTTGAGAGGTGACTACATGACCCAGGTATTGCCCTTGACCATAGTTCACTGACATTGAAGGATATAGATCTCACTCATTTTTATCCCTGTATTCTCCTGCAGCCCTACAACCTCTGAAAATTCTGCCTTTTCCTAAATCTGACCACCTGTGTATCCATGATGTCCCTGAATGTTAGAACATGGCTCTCTAAGTGCCTCTGCCATTACTCCTTTCTGCCTATTCACCAGCACCTTCATAACTACAGAGAAAATCTTGCATACAATTTGAGTATCTCAGCAGAGGGCTTTTGTACCAGCTGGAAAACTGTGGTCATCCAGCTGTAGCCTTACCTGGGAGACCTAATGGGATTTATCCCAGTACTCACCTTAGTAGTGTCAGGCCTCCCATTGAGTTAAGCTTGGTGCAGTGCAGGGGGTCCACTCCTAGAACTGCCATTTAATCAGAGGCCAGCATGTCTCCAGTACTGTCTGTGTCATAAGGAGCAGTGGCCACTGCTGGTACAACACATGGCCTTCATCAAGATTGCCACTGGAGGCACATACAGACAGGTAAGTGGGACAGGGTGGAGATACTCACTAGGGAATCATCTGTGAGGGAGTGGTGTGTAGACAATAATTGAAGGGATCTCTTGATCAGCCCTCAAAATGAGGCACCTTTCTAGTAGATTGTGGTTTTCCCACTTGGCAAGTCCCCTGCTCACTGCTGGTTTAATTCCAGAAATACAGCAACAACAAGATAAGGTCTTTAAGAAGGTTTCAATTGGTCTCCAGGCATGTAGGCCATCTTCTTCCCTATAATCATGGACCCTGATCGAGGGAGTCAGGAATGTGGTTGCAACTCAAACCCACCCCCCCCATCCCCATCCCCACCCCCACCTCACTCCCACTTCACCCACACACTCCACCTCCCCACCAACCCCCGGACCCTTTGCCTAATCACAATCCCTGCTTCCAAACATCCCTAGGGAAGGTACAATAAATTCTTTCTTTGTCACAACTCATTCAGCCCATTTACTAGCAGGACTTTTAACAGGTCCTTGGAGGCAGACTTGGAGATGGGTGGGACAGAAAAGTTCAGGAAAACTAACAATGGATGAAATCTTCAGGTCCAGGAGAAATCAAGAAGAATGGTGGCTAATGGAACTTATTTGAATAAGAGTCTAAGATTTCAGTATATCAAAGGCAGGATAAAGCTTAGCGATTAAGTCATTTTACTTTAAAACCATGTTAACCAGGAAGCATATCTGCACACATTTGCGTTCTAGAAAAACACAATTAGCTGGAATTAGTGCCATTATTTAAGAAAGGTGATAATGAAAAGCCAGGAACGATAGGCTAGTGAGCCTGACATCAGTGGTGAATAAGTTGCTGGAGAGGATTCTGAGGGACAGGATTTACATGCATTTGGAAAGGCAAGTCTGATTAGGGATAGTCAGCATGGCTTTGCGAATGGGAAATCATGTCTCACTAACTTGATTGAGTTTTTTGAAAAAGTAAGGAAAAGGATTGATGAGGGCAGAGCGGTGGACATGATCGATATGGACTTCAGTAAGGCATTCGGCAAGGTTCCACATGGTAAACTGGTTAGCAAGGTTAGATCACATGGAATACAGGATCACATGAAATACAGAACTGGTTTGAAGGTAGGAGACAGAGGGTGGTGGTGGAGGATTGCTTTTCAGTCTGGAGGTCAGTGACCAGAGGTGTGCCGCAAGGATCAGTGCCGGGTGCACTGCTTTTTGCCTTTCTATCAATGATTTGGATGTGAATATAATGATTAGTAAGTTTGCAGATGACAGCAATGATGCACTGGACAGCGAAGAAGACAACAGTGCCTTGATCAGATGGGCTAATATACTGAGGAGTGCAGTTGGAGTTTAACTTAGATCAATGTGAGGCATGGCATTTTGGAAAGGCAAATCAGGGCAGGACCTATACATTTAATGGTAAGGTACTGGGGAGGGCTGGGGAGACAAACAGACCTCAGAGTGTAGGGTCATAGTTCCTCGAAAGTGGAGTCACAAGTAGATAGGATAGTGAAGAAGGCTTTTGCCATGGTTTGCCATGACTGGTCTGTGCATTGAGTATAGGAGTTGGGAGGTCATATTGCAGCTGGACAGGACATTGGTTAGGCCACTTTTGGAATATAGTCTCCCAGTTACAGGGATGATGATTTGGACTTCACAACCACCTGATGAAAGAGCAGTGCTCTGAAAACTAGTGATACCTTTTGCCATGGTTTGCCATGACTGGTCTGTGCATTGAGTATAGGAGTTGGGAGATCATGTTGCAGCTGTACAGGACATTGGTTAGGCCACTTTTGGAATATAGTCTCCCAGTTACAGGGATGATGATTTGGACTTCACAACCACCTGATGAAAGAGCAGTGCTCTGAAAACTAGTGATACCAAATAAACCTGTTGGACTATAACCTGGTGTTGTGTGATTTTTAACTAGCTATAGGAAAGATGTTGTGAAACTTGAAAGGATTCAGGAACGGTTTACAAGAATGTTGCTTGGTGAGGGTTGGAGATATAGGGAGAGATGAATAGGCTGGGGCTATTTTCCCTGGAGTGTCAGAGTCTGAGTGATCTTACAGAAGTTTATAAAATCATGAGGGGCATGGATAAGTCTTTTTCCCCATGTTAGGAGAGTCCGAAACTCAAGGGGATAGGTTTAAGATGAGAGGGGAAAGATTTATAAGACACCTAAGGAGCAACGTTTTCATGCAGAGGGTGGTTCATGTATGGAATGAGCTGCCAGAAGAAGTGCTGGAAGCTCGTACAATTACAATATTTAAAAGGCATCCAGATGGGTACGTTAAGAGGAAGGGTTTTGAGGGACATGGGCCAAATACTGGCAAATGGGACTAGACTAATTTAGGATAACTGGTTGATATGGACAGAAGGGTCTGTCTTCATGCTATAATCTCTGTGACACCATGACTCTAAGTGTTCAGTATTACTTAAGTTTGATCCAATAGAAATATATATGCCTTCAGATGCCCAATTGCTATAAGCTGCATCTACCTGGTGTGTTTGACTTGTTCCATGACTTTGGAGTAATTTGCTGCTTTCTCATTATGGTTATATGACTTTAAATTAATGCTAGACTGAGTTGCAGTGCAAGATATCCAAATGGATCTAAAGTGACCTAGATAAGGATCAGTGAGGGAAAGGACAGAGTCATCTGAGTAAGGTTACGGCCCTATCAGGGTAAAGGTTAGAGCTTGGTCAGGTCTGGAGTAGACATTGCAGCATATCTCTGTCCTGTCCTCATTCGTTTGGGGTGATGGATCAGAGAGATTCATCATGGTGTCCAGGCATGGTCGATACTGTGGAATGTTCATGTGTGGCTATTTGGCTGTCTGTATGTGTGACAGAACCTATACTGATAGTCATATGAGGGAGTTGTATGTTATAGAGTGGGAGTCATAAGGTCAAGGGCAGGGTGTATTTGAATTTCCAAAAGGCATTTGATCATATGCCATATCAAAGGTTGCTGTAAAAGATAAGAGCACATTGTGTAAAGGTTAGCATTTTAGTGTAGATAAAGGAGTGGTCAACTCACCTGAAGTATTTGATGAGGAACAGTGTCAAGGGAGTTTTAAGTTATGAAAGTAAGAATACATTTTTTGTCACCTTGGCAAGCTGTCATTAGTGAAATGCCACAGGGATCAATTCTGGCTCCAAAATTACTTGCAATCTATATAAATGAGTTGGATGAGGGGACTGGAGGTATGGCAATGAAATTTGGGTTCATGCTAAAGTTGATAGGAATATAGTAGAAGAGTGTGGTGCTGGAAAGCACAGCTGGTCAGGCAGCATCCGAGGAGCAGAAGAATCAATGTTTTGGGCATAAGAATGCGCTTGTGGGCCAAAGGTGCTGAGAGATAAATGGGAGGGAGGTGGGGCTGGGGGAAAGGCAGCTGGGAATGCGATAGGTAGATGAAGGTGGGGGTGAAAGTGATAGGTTGGGGAGGAGGGTGGAGCAGATAGGTGGGAAGGAAGATAGATGGGCAGGACCGTTCAAGAAGGTGGTACCAAGTTGGAAGGTTGGGACTGGGATAAGGTAAGGGGAGGGGAAATGGGGAAACTGATGAAATCCACAATGATCCCATGTGGTTTGAGGGTCCCTAGGCGGAAGATGAGGCTGCTTTCTCCAGGGGTGGTTAGGGCTTGGCGATGCAGGAGGCCCAGGATGTGCATGTCCCTGGTGAAGTGGGAGGGTGAGTTAAAGTGTTCAGTCACAGAGCAGTGGGGGTTGGTTAGTGTGGGTGTCCCAGAGATGTTCTCTGAAACTATCCGCAAGTTGGCATCCTGTCTCCCCAATGGAAGTAGAGGTAAATTTCTGTCAGATTAGATTAGATTACTTACAGTGTGGAAACAGGCCCTTCGGCCCAACAAGTCCACTCCGACCCTCCAAAGAGCAACCCGCCCCGACCCATTCCCCTACATTTGCCCCTTCATCTAGCACTACGGTGCAATTTAACATGGCCAATTCACCTAACCTGCACATTTTTGGATTGTGGGAGGAAACCAGAGCACCCTGAGGAAACCCATGCAGATACAGGGGGAATGTGCAAACTCCACACAGACAGTTGCCTGAGATAGGAATTGAACCCGGGTCCCTGGCGCTGAGAGGCAACAGTACTAACCACTGTGCCACTGTGCCGCCCCGTGCTGTGGAAAGATCTTTTGGGGCCTTGGACAGAGGTAAGGATGGAGCTGTGGGCTCAGGTTTGCAATTCTTGTGGTGGCAGGGGAAGGTGCTGGCGAGGTGGGGAGGGGGAAGGGTGGTAGGTTGTTGGGGGGAGGGCATTCTTGACAAGGGAGTCACAGAGGGACCGGTCTCTCTGAAACACATTTAGGGCTGGGGAGGGAAATATATCTCTGGTGATGGGGTCTGTTTGTAGGTGAAGGAAATGGCAGAGGATGATGCAATGTATACTGATAAAGGGCTTATGCCCGAAACGTCAACTTGCCTGCTCCTCGAATGCTGCCTGACCTGCTGTGCTTTTCCAACACCATACTTTTTGACTCTGATCTCCAGCATCTGCAGTCCTCACTTTCTCCTAGTTGATAAGAACATAGCATGTTAAAGGATGTAGAGAGTCTGCAAAAGGGTTTAGACAGTTTAAGTGAGTGGGGAATAATTAGGAACGAAATAGAATATACTTGTTAAAAACCAAAAGAACTGCATATGCTGTAAATCAGAAGCAAACACAGAAATTGCTGGAAAAGCTCAGCAGGTCTGGCAGCTTCTGTGAAGAGAAATCATAGTTAAACTTCCGGCTCTGGTGATTCGGTTCTGAGGAAGGGTCACTGGGCACTAAACGTTAACTCTGATTTCTCTTCACAGAATTTGGTTATTTATTGCAAGGGGAATGGAATATGAAAGTACAGAAGTTTGATTATAGTTTTACAAGTATTCGTGAAACCACTTCTGGTATACCATGTACAGTTATAGACTCCTTGTTTTAATAAAAAAATATAGTTTTTCAGAAGCAGTTCAGACAGGGTTCATTACTGGGAGGAATAAAGATTGAACAAGTCAGGTGCGCACTTGTTAGATTTTAGAAAAATGAGAGATGACCTTGTCAAGACATATATGATTTTCTGGGGACTGGATAGGTGGATCCCAGAGAATATTTCCTCTTGTGAGAGAGTCTAAAACCAGATGACACAGTTTAAGAATAAGTGGCTCATAGAAAGGGAAAGTGGTCTTTAGCAGAAGGGATTTGTCAGAAGAGATATTGGGACCTTGGTTGTGATGAGGTCTAGGTCTAGAAGTGGGTAAGTCAACATATGTATGGATGGGATCTGTGGAAATTGGGGGAGGTTCAAAGGTAACAGAGGTGACCGAATGATAAGTCTTTGTGGGTGAAAGATAGGGGAGGAATTTGTTTGACAGGTTTCAATGCTTGGGCTTGAGCCATATTGAGATCTTGGCTAATGGGATTTCATTCTGCTCTATGCCAGCAGCAAGATACTTGGTTTGTCCAGGAAGCAGGTAAATTAGTTTAAAATGAAATTCAACACCGAGAATAGCTGAACTTATTACATTTTAGTCCATTGCTTGCCAGAATACCGCACCTTCATCTTATATGAAGATAACATTAACTACATAATGTATGAATAGCAGCTTTGAAACAATGGAGTGATTTGATTTTTAAATTTCTGCTGGCCACATATTTTCTGCTACTCTTGTTCATTTCCTTTCATCTGTTGGTGTTATGCTGCTCAAGGCTTGCATTTCAAATATCTACCATATTTGATTCGTTTCTAAATTACCACACTACTCTGTCCAAATATTAATAGTGACAGGTATTTTCCCAAGTCTCCTGGTGTTGATTGTATTCCATTCATTTTATTCTGATGTCATGCTTTCTTTAATTTGATGTACAAACTTTATATTTATCAATATTTAATCAGTCTAATTGCAAACATGAACCAATACTCTCTAGAAATCCTCAGCTTTGAAATCAAGCAGTACTCATCAGGAGTACATTGGTATATTTGAAGACCTGAAACATAAAATGCACATGCAAAACCTCTTTTATTATCATTTCAATTTCCTTTTTTATTCTTTTCAATTTTCATTGTTTCCTTCTTAATTGTTTGCCTGCTTCTCTTTTGCTTGGCTGTAATACTATTGACTTGCCCCCCTTCTTAATTGTACAGTGATATTAAAAGGGCAGAAGACCCTTCACCGTGATTTCCCATTTTCACACCTCTAGAGTCCTCTTTGTTTTTCCTGGCATCATGAGCCTTTTTATTGATTAATCTCTCATGCCTTCTACTTTATCTTGGATCTTCACTTTTGTTCGTCCTCAATTTGCTACGTGCCATTGCTGCTTGCAAAAGAACCTTGGACACCTCAGTAATGTGGAAGTGAGCATCAGTGATGCTTCAAGAGGTGAAATGTTGGCTGAATTTCCAAAGGTGATGTGGGAGTCATACAACATTGCTTCCTCATCAGTCACATAAGTGTCATGATAGTCTGAATGCAATGAGGAGTTGAATGGTTGATGGTAGCAGAGCACTGCAAGGATTCTCTTCTCATTGACATGTGGTGGTCACTCAGTTGGTGTGACACTTTCAAACCATTAATGCACATGCTGCTCCTGAATGTGTATGGATGATGGAGACATGTCCTAGGATGCAGTTTGTCTGAATGGGGAAGTGTGCTCAGCCTACATCTGAAGAGTATGCCACGGATGGCAGTTCTGAGATCTAAGGAAGTCTTGCATGCCTTCTGTTGTCATTTCATGCCATTTCCACTGAGAGCCTGGTATACTGCCATTGGTGGGATGTTGGTTGCTATGTCTGCCTTGCTAAGAAGATGAAGGCAGTTATAGGAGGACCAGGACCGATGGCAAACCCAGAGACAGCAACAGGCTGGCACAGTATATGAGCAGCTGCCAGATTAGACAGAGGTTCCTGCCATAGGGCATTTCCTGGGAATGTGCACGGTGCAATACTAATGCAGGCTCTGTATGGCCTGGGACACTGAAGCAGAATTGTGCTCAATACCACCAGGAGCTTAATGACTGCCTGAGTCTAAGACCAGCCTCTCACAGTAACTCTGAAGGTCACTGCAGCTCTGAATTTCAATGTGACTAGCTCCTTTCAAGGAGTGATGGGTGACCTGCATGGGATCTCTCAGTTGTGCACCACAAATGCATCAGGACAGTGACCTGTGCAAAGGTCACAGCAGTTCATTTCACCTCACGGTGACAAGGTCAGTGTTAAAGCCAGGCAGTAGAATTTAGGACCATAACTTCCAATGGCTAGGTGCCACTGACTGCTCACATGCTGCACTGAGAAGACCATACCATGATGCTGCAGGATCCATCGACAGGAAGGGCTTCCGTCCAATTAATGTCCAGGTGATGAGTCATCGCTGTTAACACTTCCTGGAGGTGTGTGCCTGCTACTCGGGACCCTCCATGTCTCTTACATCCTGGAGCACTTTCCTGTGTTTGAGGGTACAGGTGCCTTACAAGGCTTGTTAGAGCGAACAAGAGATATTAATAAGTGTGTCGCTGTGCTGAGCTTGAAGGTTTGTTTTCAGATGGTTTGTTACCATACTAGGTAACATCATCAGTGAGATCTCTGGTGAAGTGCTGGTGGTATGTCCCATCTCTCTATTTATAGGTTTGGTTTCTTAAGGTGGGTGATGTCATTTGCGATTCTTTTTTTCAAGGCAAGGTAGATAGGGTCTAATTCTGGTTAGAATGACATGCTCTAAGAATTTTCGTGTGTGTCTTTGCTTCCTGTCCAGTTGGTGTTCATGTAATCTTGTATCAAAGACATATCAGAAATGACTTCCAGACTACTCAGCTCCCTTGGCATCATGGTAGCCCACAAACCTGCCAACACACTTAAATAGCGACTAATGAACCTAAAGGATTCATTGGATACCACCAGCAAAACTAATGTCATTTACAAGACACATTGTAAGAACTGAAAAAACACTACATCAGACAAACTAGCAGGAAACTTGCCACCAGGATACATGAACACAAACTGGCCACCAAAAGACATGACCCACTATCACTAGTTTCTATACATACAGACAAAGAAGAACACCACTTTGACTGGGACACCACACACATCCTAGGACACACTCGAGAATTCTTAGAGGCATGGTATTCTAACCAGAACTCCAACAAAAAACACATCGATTTAGATCCTATCTACCTTCGCTTGAAAAAAGAACAGGAAATGACATGACCCACTTTAATGAACCAACACCTATAAATAGAGAGGCGTGACATCCTACCAGTGCTTCACCAGAGACTCTCACTGATGGTGTTACCTAGTATGGTGACAAAACATCTGAAAACAATCCTTCAAGCTCAGTGAGCTAACTTACATACTTATCATCAACCTGAGCTACAAATCTTCTAAAAAATCGCTAAGAGATATTAGTGCAATCACGGCTCATAACGTCATTGCACACAACACTGATGTGAAGTGCAGCTACAATGCTGCACGTGCCTTGTGTAGGACCCTGGCAGAGCAGACGATAAGGATGCTGAAAATGCGATTCCACTGCTTGGACTAATCTGGATCATCCAGTATCATCCAGTAATACATCAGCCTGGCATGCTGTACTCTGCATCACTGGCACAGGCAATGTGCTGGGTGCTGAGGAACCAGGGAAATGGGAGCAGTTTTCCAAGAGGAGGATGAGGATACTGGGGGTGAGGGAGCTCTCCTTTACCATGACAGAGCTCAGCTGTGCCGGGTGTTACAAGGCAGACAGGATTTGACTGACTCCCAGTTCCAGTCAATGGGAGCTGGGTGCAGCAAGACCCTCATGGACTGTGGAATGGTAGTTGGTCATGATGTCGTAACCTGATTAACATTGTTGAGTCAAGTCTCAACTTTTTTTTAGTTTTGGGCTCCTTTTCGTTTATTGCAAACAAAAGCTCATGTTTGTATTGTCCCATTGTTTGCCTGTATCTGATGTTTCCCTACAGGACAATGACAAGGTGCAGATCCACAGATGGCTTTGGGGACAATATATGTGATTCGGAGATGCCGGTGTTGGACTGGGGTGTACAAAGTTAAAAATCACACAACACCAGGTTATAGTCCAACAGGTTTAATTGGAAGCACACTAGCTTTCAGAGCGACGCTCCTTCATCAGGTGATTGTGGAGGGCTCGATTGTAACACAGAATTTATAGCAAAAATTTGCAGTGTGATGTAACTGAAATTATACATTGAAGAATTGATTGTCTGTTAAGCCTTTCATCTGTTAGAATACAGTGATAGTTTCACTTCTTTCATGCGTAAATCACAAAACCCTTTTTTTTTAAAGTTGCATTCTCGGGTTAGGTACCCCTTCTTATACAGCGCCCTCTCTCTTATGTAATTTTCTCACTGTTGAAGCTTCTGGTTGGTGCTCCATCTCTGTTAGCCTGCCCACTGCCATTCATTTAATCACGAACTTGGCTCCAGGCCAATAGGTGAGGCATGCCCGTGAAAATGGCACTGAGTGACTGGTCACCTGGAGAATAGGTTCGGGACCCAGAAATAAAACCAACCTTTGTTTCCTGGTCCCCTAAGGAAAATGCTCTCCATGGCTAAATCTTCGATTTCTGATCAAAGCTTGCAATAATTTATCATTCAGATTAAGCAGATTTGTTTGAAACAGTCAAATATATGCCATTTGTAATTTAAATTTAAATTTAAAAATAGACCTATATTCAAAAGGTAATGCTGTAAAACTATGAATAAAGATAAATGAGTTTTAACTCTGTTGCTTAAAACTGCCAATATTCAACTTTACTGAATTCTGAAAGAGAGGAAAAGCTGGCTTTTAGGAGATTTAACTTTACATTCTAAGTTAGGAAATAAATACAATATATACAGGTTTTGAGGACAATGCAAAGTTTATTATATAGATTGTTATCAACTGTTCTGGAATCCTAGATAATAATCTGCCTAAAGGCTATTTATTACATTTTGTTATTAAATTGCATGCATTAATTCAAAATGAAGACATCAACTAGTTCTCTTTTACATCACACCACTTGAATTTCTGCCTTTAATAATCTCAAAATAGCATATTTTAATAATCTGTCAAAGTGCTAGTCTAAATTTCTGGCTGCATGACTCACTGGCACTGAAAACGTAAACAAATTTTAAAATTGGCTGTTTGGGAAGGAATTGAAGCAGGAAGTGTGTCTGTTGCCTGCGGTAAGGGAAAAAGCTGTATGACGACATTAATGCTGCTTATTTATAGTCCTGTTAAAATTTAGGGCATGATAGAAATCAAGAAAATCGAGATTCACACTGGATCTGAAACGAGTTATTTAAGTATATAATTATTTTGTTTCTTTTACTGCTATTTAAAAACAATCCTTGATATTTTCATGAGAACTGAAATCTTCCCCAGAACAGTAAAAGCTTTCTATCCAAAAGCAAAATTGTATGTCTACGCTATCCTAGATAAAAATAACATAAATAAGAATAATAAGTTAAAGCCAAACTATTCTTTTTACTGAGTTTGTGCATGCAGATCAATTGGCGGTTTAATTTTGACAATACCATTTTTACAGGCAGGATTTGTTTGCTTGCTTGGAGCTACTGAATATTTCAACAACTCTTCCTAAACCCATGTAATTCCTTTAATTTTTCTGAATGAAACTGGAAAACCAGTTGCATATTTCAAAGTTGAGCAATCCTTTTTCACATTGTTGCTTCATTCTTTTGAAATTCTAGAGTTCCAAAATGGCAAGGAAAAAAATAACAAAGAATTAAATTTCAAAAGAGGTATGGAGAGGGACAAAACTGGTTCAAGTTCTAAACTGGGGCAAGGTGAATTTTTATGGAGTCAGACAGGAGCTTGCAGGAGTTGATTGGAGCACTTTGTTTTGCAGACTAAGGGACATCTAGCGAGTGGGAGGTCTTTAAAAGTCAGATAACTAGAGTTCCAGGTCTACATGTTCCTGTGGGGCTGAAGGGTAAGGTTGGCAGGAATAGGGAACCCTGGATGACAAGAGATATTGAGGCTTTGATCAGAAAAAAGAAGGCATGGCTCAGGTACAAGTGTCTAGGCTCAAGGGAATCCCTGGAGGTATACAGAGGATGCAGGAGTTTACTGAAGAAGGAAATCAGGAGGCAAAAAGGGGGCACAAGATAGCCTTGGCTGAGAAGGTTAGGGTGAATCCAAAAAGCAAAAGAATAACTGGAGAGAATAGGACCCCTCAAAGACCATAGTGGACATGTAACTGTGGAATTGCAGGAGATGGGCGAGGTCCTCAATAAATAGTTCTCTTTTGTGTTTACCGTGGAGTTACTAGACTAAGTTACTTGAGAAGATTCTGAGATAAGATATACATGCATTTGGAAAGACAGGGCTTGATTAGAGGTAGTCAGCATGGCTTTGTGAGTGGGAGATCATGCCTCACAAATTTGTTAGACTTCTTTAATGAAATGCCAGGAAGGTTGATAAAGGTAGGGTGGTAGATATAGTCAATATGGATTTTAGCCAGGCCTTTGATAAGGTTTCACATTGTAAGCTGCTCTGGAAAGTTAGATCACATGGAATCCAGGGAAAGCTGGCAAATTGGATACTCAGTTGACTTGATGGTAGGAAGCAGAGGGCAATAGTGGGAGGATGCTTGTTGGACTGGAGGCCTGTGACTCGTGGTGTGCCTCAGGTATTGGTGCTGGGCCCTTGCTGTTTATTACCTATATCAAGGCATGATTAATAAGTTTGCAGATGATACTAAAATAGGCTGTATCATGGACAGTGAGGAAGGTTATCAGAAATTGCAGTAGGACCTTGATCAGCTGGAAGTGGGCTGAGAAATGGCAAATGGAGTTTATTATAGATAAAGTTAAAATCACACAACACCAGGAGAAAGTCCAGCAGGACTTTCGGAATACCGCTCCTTCATCAAGTAGCTGTGGAGCAGAACCATAAAACACAGAATTTATAGCAAAAGATTACAGTGTCAGGCAACTGAAATGATAAGAGGAATGTTAATTATCTGAATGAGATGGGCGGGCAGTATTTTGTTCAGATAATTGATTATTCGGATAACTGATTTAATGCCTCTTCTCTGGAACTCTGATGTTTCCTTTTTCCACACTTTGCCTGCCTTGTTCCCTCTCTCTGTCTCAGTGTTTGTTTCTGAGCAGACACATATTTGTGTGTAAGGGACCTCCAGCATTGCTAAAGCCTCCCACCTCCAACCACCCCCACCCCCTCATCAGTTCAATGGGATTGACAAAGCAAGCACTTGCTATGTCCGCTCCCTGTTCAGCAGACAGGGCAGCAGCACATCGTGAGCAAGCACCCGACCGCACTACCCCTGCCGGCCCCCCCAGCCGACCCTCCCGTCCACCCCCATCCACTGTTTGCGCCCCCATCTGTCCACACCCCCCCCCCCAACCCCCATCTTCCAGGGATGCCGGATTGGACACCAACAGCAAGATTGCTGCTGTCTTTGGAGGGTGTAAGTCTCAAATTAGCACACACCTGAATGCAGCCACACACAACCTTTTGACAAGTTCCCACTCTGCCCTGTACAGGACAATGTTGGACAGATTATCTGGGGAAGGGGGCTTTAGGGTACACTCCTGTGTAGAACTCCAGGGAAAGTGTTAGGGGTGGGGGGTGGGGGGTGTGGAGCGAGAGAGAGAGAGTGCGGTCAGTCATTTGGAGATTGATGTCCAAGACTGTTCTCGGCAGCATGTCAGTAAGCTGAGTTCATTTTCAATCATTGTAAACAAAAGCGTGATCAGTGTTGGAAACACCTCTTTGATGTAAAGTTTCTATCAGGACCTTGAGATCTTCTTTGGATAATCCGACATTCGGATAATTGATATTCGGATAATCGCGATTATTGAACAAACCTAGATTGCTGTTAAGTCTTTTGTGTTTTAGAATGGCTTGCAGGTTACGATTCATTAATATGTAAATCCCAGAATTTCTTTTAAGTCACATTCTCGGGATAATTTAAGATTTTCCAAAAAAGGGTGACGTCCTAGCTCAGACAATGAATTAAATGTGTGAGATTTGAGTCTGTCTGTATCCCAATCTTGAGTCAGACTGCTTCTATTTCCAAAGTGGAATTTATAAAATATTACATGGATTGACTGCCTGCATTGACTGCCTGCAGATTGTGCACTTTTTGAGCAAAATAGAATGTATCTGCAAATATAATTCTGCAAACGCAAATTCACCCCAAAAACTAATATGACTAAAATTAGCAGGAGTAAAGAATGGCTTTGTGCATGGATGATCATGCCTCACACGTGTGAGAGAGAGCGTGTGAATGTGTGTGTGTGAGTGTGAATGCACATGAGAGAGTGTGTATTTGCGTGTATGCATGCTTGATAAAGTATGTGTGTGAGTGTGATAGAGCATAAGCTTGTGAGAGAGGGTCTGCTTGATGTGTGATTATGTAAGTGTGTGTGAGTGAGAGAGACAGTGTATAGTATAGTGGGTTCACCTTTAGTGTGACATGAACCCAAGATCCTGGTTGAGCAATTCTCATGGGTACCGAACTTGGCTGATAGACATATAAAGTGAGCTGCACACAACAAGGTGTTGCTGATTGTTTTGTGCAGTTATTGCTTGTTGTCAATGACAAAATCCATCAATCTGACAGCAACTATCAAATTGGCTCTTGGGTAGCTCAACAGTGTGTGGGTGTGCACAGCACAGGCAGAAGCCTTTAGTTAGCAGCCAGGGGAACTGGTGTGTCTTTCTTTCCTGTAAAATACTAAAGCCTGAAGTGAAATAACTTCACCTGTCACCAAGTCACCTTTTATTTGCACGTGCAAAGTACTTGACATAGGTCTGGCTTCCTCAGAGCCAGCTCTCAAAGTGAACAGAATGCTTGACACTCCAGGTTTTTTTTCCCAGAGGCCAGTACCCTGTCACCAAGTCACCCTTTATTTACACATGGAGAGTCCTCGACACTAATCCAGCTCCCTCAGAGCCAGCTCTCAGAAGGAACAGACCCTCTGACACTCCTGTTCCTTTTTCTTTTTCTCTTTTCTCTTATTTCTCTTTTTAATGCTTATTTCCCCCCAGCACCCATGTCATGTGTGTGCAGGTGTAGGATACAGTGAAGAACAGCAAGTGCAGAAATCTTTATTGTATTCCACCATCAGGCCTTTTAGAAGGGGGTTAGAGTTTTAACTGGTAGAGCTATATGTCAACAGTTGATAGTTGTTTATCTGTGTTTAGAATCTCTCTATTTATAAGAAATAGTTATTCTTGTTAAGTAAAGAAATCCAGTCCATGTTTTCTGTTAACCTATGTGTATCTGACAGGTAAATTGGGAGTTTTCCATACTTTGATAAAATCCTTTTGACAACTCTGGGAATAGTAGGCCTTGACTTTCAGGCCTACTAGTAGGCCGTGAATCATGCCAATTCTCCATGTCAACACCTTGACCAATCAGAACTGACCTGTCAAGCAGTGTTCTGCTTGTTGCTCTCTTTGAAGTCTGGCATCTGTTCTGTTGAGTGTAGATGAAAAGTTTTGTCAACTTGTCAGTACATCATAGATTTAAAGTTACAGAGTTTACATAGTGTGGAAAGAGACCGTTCAGCCTATTGTGTCCATGCCAGTCATCAAATACCCGTCTATTCTGATCCCATTTTTCACCTCTTGGCCTATTGCCTTCTCTATTATGGCACTTCAAGTTGTCTTTAAATGTTCTTTAAATGTCTTGAGAGTTCTCCCTTCTATCACCCTTTTGGACATTGGGTTCCAGATAACCAACACCTTCTGAATCATCACCAAAGAAATGGAATGGGCCAGTCGATGGTAAGAACTGACACTTGCTCAACTCCCCATTAATGGTCTGTTTGAGTTCCCATCGGGCCATTCAGCCCTGAACTGATTACTGCTTTAATCCAAACTTTGACAAAACACGGAGAGCAGGTTGTGTAAACAATTTGGATGAGATGGAAATCAATGAAGACCAAGAATCATAGAATCCCGACAGTGTGGAAGCAGACCATTCTTCCTACATCAACTCTCCGGACAGTATCCCACCCAAACACTCCCTATCCCCATAACCCAAATTTACCAGGGGGTTACACCTAGCCTGCACATCCCTGGACTTTGGGAAGAACTTAGTGGAATCCCACACAGACACAGGGAGAATGTACAAACACCACACAGACAGTCACCTGAGGTTGGGGTTGAACCCAGGTTCCTGGCACTGTGAGGTAGCAATGCTAACCACTGAACCACATTGCTGCTCCATAAAGTTGCATGTGTATGTGGTATACAGGATTGTCAGGAAGGTAAGGCAATAATTATGGACATTTTAATCTATATATGGACAGGAAAAGTCAAATAGACAAAGAGAGGCTGGTTGAAGAATTCATAGTTCTTTAGAAAGGAAAGTTCAGCAGCTGACAAAGAACAGGCTACACTAGACCTGGTATTGTGTAAACTTTCTGGCTAAAACTTTCTCTTGGATGCAAATTAAGAATTTGACTCCATCCTTGCTTGCACTCTAAAACTATCCCAGTTAATATGTGGATAGTTAAAATCCCCTACTATTACTGCCTTACCATTCAGACATTTCTCGTGAGATTTGTACATATATTTGATCCTCTATCTCTTCCTTAATGTTTGGGGGCCTATAGTACACAACCAACAACATATTTGCTACTTTTGTGCTTTTTACATCTGTACTGTGCCTCATATGATATCATCCTTTGTCACTGCTATACTTGATTCCTTGATCAATATTGTGAACATGGTTTCCCTTCTATCCCCCTTTTTATCTCATCTGAATCCCCTATCGGCAGGAATATTGATCTGTGAATCCTGCCAACTTTCAGCCAACTCTGAGTCATAATAATTATATCATCTCTCATGTGTCTAAACATACCGTCTGCTTGATTATGTTATTCCTCAGACTCTTTGCATTAAAATATATTTCGCTTTCTTCCTATGTCATTGATTGCAACTTGGGCAGTTACCATCCCTTCAGAATACACTGCAGCTGTTCCGTGACGTTGACCCTGACACCCAGGAGGCAATGCACCATCTTGCAATCAGGTCTATGGCCACAGATGCACTTGTCTACTCCACGCACCAATGAAACTCTTACCATCAGTGCCATCCACAGTTCTTCCTCCCCATCGCCAAGCACTCCGTACTGGACCATCCACAGTGCCATCACCAAGACCCAGAGTCAAAGTTCCTCTGGCGGTAGGGACCTTCTGCACTCATGGTCATCCTGACCACCACTAGGGTCTCTGATTTCCCATCTAAAGCAGGATATGCAAAGCATGGGCTTGAACTTGCCAGACATTTCTTAGCTAATTAAAATATGGACTCTTGTTTTTACTGTACCCTTTCTCCTACTTAAATATACAAATAGTTCTTCTATAATGTGATGGTTGCGTTCTTGTGTTACTCCATGTTATAGAAAAATCAGGCTTTAGAAACAGCGCTTAAAGTGTTGACGATGTAATCAATTTACAACCAATTCATGTTTTAAAAGTTTGCACATTAGAAGCAGCATTCCCGATTCGCGTTATAGTGAATTTGTGTTAACAAAACATGCAGAACAACCTGTAGACTAGAAAAATCATATTCTTATATCAAGCAAATGACCAGAATCATCTAACTCTGTCAAGTGAATAATTTTAATTTTGAAGTTATAAAATATTAATTATCCATGGAAATGTTTTAAGCTGTACTTATGGCCTTAGCTTAAATCAATATCCAGTCATAAGAGATAAGAAAGAAATACTCATCACTCACCTACATGCCCTGCTGTTACAGCACCCTTCAGTTTTGTTGAAGCTATCTATCTCAAGCTGTCTGTTTCTGGGACCTCTGCTCCTTGTAATCTTACTGCTGCTGCTCCCAAGTCCCACACAGGCCAACCTCCGGTCTGTTTGTATCTGGGACTTCTCTGCTCTCGCTGTTCCTGTTAATCTTATTGCAACCACTCCCAAATTTCGCATGCTGCCAGTCTGGAACCTCTCCAACTCTTGCTTTTCCTTGTAACTTTGCTGTTGCTGCTTCCATGTTGCACACAGGTCTGCCCCCAGTCTGTCTGCTCCTGAGTCCTTAACTCATCAGCTCCTTTCTGTGATGCTAACTGTCTGTTTTGAGTTCATGACCTTGCCATCTGCTCTTTTAACTGAACAAGCAAGGATATAGTTGTAGTCAAGAAGACAGTTCATCATCTCTTTCTTATGAGAAGGTAGGGATGTGTTACAAATACTGGTCTTGTCAATGATGCACACAGCCTGTCAATGAACAAATGCACAAGCAGTAGAAGAGGTGGCCCCAAAATGAAATTACAAAGCTCCTCTTTGTGGGTATGGAGGTTCAGGAGTGTTTCTTCAGATCCAACAAAGAAGAGTTGGCTCCAGTTCCCACTCCATTCCCTGCATACAAAAGACTCCAGGGTTCCGCCTGTGACTTACCTGAGCTGAACAATAACAGAATCTCAGAATTATTACAGCATGGAAGGAAGCTATTCAGCCCATCTTGTCTACATGGGTTCTCCAAATGAGCATCTCAACTCCCGCTTTCTCGCCCCCACCCTCATAATCAATTTCTTCCCTTTCAGAAAGTATTTTAATTCTTTTTGACTGCTGCAATTGATCTTGATACTACCACATTCTCAAGCCTTCCAGACCTTATCCATTCGTTTCACGGAAAGGTTTTTTCTAGCATTACTTATACTCTTTCCTTTGTGCTTGATGACGTACCTCTTTCTGTCCATTTTCTGTGAGTATCTGACTGACCAATGGTTAATGAGGCCTATTCATTTAAATTGATCCAAACTCTTACATAAACCCATGGGCATCTAGTCTAGAACCTGTCCACTGTTTTCTGTGGAGGTTCAGTGATTAGCACTGCTACCTCACAGCACCAGGAACCTAGGTTTGATTCCACCCTCACGTGCCTGTTTGTGTGGAGATCTCTTTGTGTCTGCATGGGTTTCTGCTGGGTGCTCCAGTTTCCTCTCACATTCTAAAGACATGTAGGTTAGTTGGCTTTGTCATGGTAAATTGCCCAGTATTGTCCATGGATGTGCAGGCTATGATTCTGTGCTATTCCCGAGGCATAAGTTGCTTTTTAGTACCTTGTTCAAGTGGTCACTACTCTTCTATACATATGACATTGGTGCATCATAACAGATTTAGGAGTGGGGCCAAGGAAACTGTATACTCCATGGTTCTGTTTATCTGATCAGGAGTTTAGAACTTAAATGGTAGTTATTAAAATCAACGAGTTTGAGGAAGGATAACAGCAACCTTTTTACTAACTAGCACCTATATTGGACAAGTATTGCGCTGGTTGATCTAATATTCCAGTTGACCAAGAGGACCACATGCCCAATGTAAAACACCCACACTAAGTATTACAACATAATGCACGAACTATACGCTTACTTTTATATTTTGTTCATAGCATAATTACTTAAATAATAATGCAACTTTGCCGAAAGTAAAGCTTACTGGCAGAGACCCTTCTCACTCATACCCTCAACTGACTACTTGGACATCACGGTGAACGTGATGATACAGTAAACTTCTGGTATTTCAGGTGTGTACTTTCTGCTGGTTTAACTATTGCGCTTGTTCATAAGATGACGGTTAAAACTAAGCCTACTGTATTTGAGAAAAAGTGATTTTGGAAGGCAGTGCTGGAGAGTGGGGAACACATAGTTAATAACAGGGGGCAAGAAAAGAAGTAGATGGAAGAGGAATTATGTCCAGACTGCAGAAAGGTGAATTGAAGCTGATGAAAATAGAGACTATGTGAAATATAGTAAAGATAAACTTGTAGAGATGCAATGCCGCAGAGCATCATGCCCATACTCCACATTTGGTTTATGCACATCCCATGAATGAATAAACAAATTAGACAATAGAGGTGAAGATACAAACAGTATAGAAAATTTAAATTAGTATTTGTTCATTATCAATTCTGATTGGTTTGGATTTGAAATTGTTGAGATTATTTGCACACGGTTCTTCGTATCTTCTTTTAGGAACATTTTAAAAAGTCTACTAAGTAAGGATATTGTGATGTTTATTGAATACCTTGTTCAAATGGTTACTATTCCTTTTTAACTATGGCATTTGTGCACCATAACAGAGTATTTAACTAAAGGAAGAGGGGTCAATACACAGGCTGCACTATAGTTCAGCTCAATCTTCTGTTCACCTGGACAGGAGTTCAGAGTTCAGGTGGCAGACCTGACCTGGAATTTTAACTCCCATGACATGTTAGTGATGTCAGATTGGTTTTTTGCAAAGTCCTCAACTTGGCAACTTGTTTGTTGATACAAACAATCGTGGCATAAATTCAAACGTCGTACCAAATTGTACCTCATTATCACTTGCAAAGTTGAAACCCACCTCACAGAAGCAGGTTGGTCACCAACCCAAATTCTCGCTTCAGTTACAGCTGGAATGTCATTAGAAAGTACAGTTCTCAGACCTTAAAACATTCTACTCAATCCAAACCATCCTGTCAGTGACTCTCACACCCACTCACTGGCCTGACTTGGAAATATAGCATCGTTGCTTCACTGTCGCTGGGTCAAAATTTGGAAATCTGTCGCTAAGGGCATTGGGGGTCAATCTACAGCACGTGGATGCGGCGTTCAAGAAGGCAGCTCACCACGTCCTCTTCAGGGGAAACAAGGGACTGGCAATGAAAATGCTGGCCAGCTAGAGATGCCAAATCCCATGAGTGAATGAAGAAAAGGAAACACACTCATATCAACAGAAGCACTTTAGGGCTCCTCTTGACTTACCTTCCCTCTATTCTTTCTTTTCCATTTCTGCAAACTCCAGAGTGATGCCAATATCAAGCACACCTTTTGCTCTTTCAGCATTCTGATCTTTCCATGATATCCAGATCCAGTCTTCAATCATTGAAGTACTCTGCCCCTTTACTGTGACACTTATGCATGCAAGCTCAAGAGGTACAACAGCTCTCCTTTATTCCTCCCTTCTCACAGACCAAGGATGTAAATACTCCTTCCGGATGAAACGGTTTATTTATTGCATTCGTTGCTCACAATGTGGGCTCCCTATGGTGGGATGATCAAACGCAGAATGTCCGATCACTTTTCAAAACAACTCAATTTACAGTTTGCACACGTGATCTTAAACTTCCAGTCATCCGTCATTTTATTTCTGCACCCTGTTCTCAATCTGATCTTTCTGTCCTCACACTATTATGCTGTCTCAGTAAATATCAGCATAAGGTGAAGGTGCCTTATATCTTTTGGTTTGGTACGTAACAGCTTCCTTATTAAAGACAGGAAAGGTAGTCCCATGACGAATTAACATGAGCTACTACGGTTGTTGCCTCTGAATTTCAAAATGAGTTACAGGTAGGTGGCTTTGGTTCATACATTGCCAGGAATAAATGCATCAATGTTTCTGAGATGTGATCATATGGTGTAACTGCTTTCTTTTGAGATTTGACAGTTGTGTATTGGGAGGTGAAATGATTACATTTCCGTTGTTTTTGTGTGTATGCCTCTTCCATTCAGGTTTGTCTGTCAAACTGATGCTGTCAATCTTTGCTGAATTGGACCAAGAGGTGGCTATGCCAGAAAATAATGCATTAATGAGTTCTCTCACACTGTATTACACAGTATACTGGATTACAGCCAATGTAGGCTTTAGCAGAATCTAGAACTATAAACATCAATGTAAATCAGTCCTCACTTTTATTACTGATGCAGTCCTATTGGTGCACAGGGTGCCCAGACATGAATATAGAAGGTAAGGCAGTATTATGACCATGTCTTTATTAATGGCCTGCATTTCTATTCGTTAATAGGAATTAATGCTACAATGTTCACTGTCACCAAGGGCTACAATGACATTGCAAATTCCTGTCATCCCACAGTGGCAAAATTTGGAAATTGTACTGTGTAACAATGGGCTCTGCATTAGTGCAATCTAAGTGATGCATGCGTATCTTTTCCACCTCCTAATGCTGCCTAGCTTGCTGCGTTCTTCCATCCTCCTGCTTATCTACCTTGGATTCCAGCATCTGCAGTTTTTTTGTCTCTAACAAATTGTATCAGCTGAGATGTAGAAAAATCCACAACATGATCATATTGAAATCAGACAGTCAGATTTTGAAACGTGGTCAGATTTTGTTGGGGTTGCTATATATTGTCCTTTGTCCTCATGAGCAAACTTCAAGATCACTTTAGATGTCAGTTGAATGAGTCTGAACATTTTGAAGGCAATTGGATGATGCTAAAATATTCTGGCTGGTGTTGTTTGAGTCTTTAATGTTGTTATTTGCTATCAATTGATTATTAATGATGTCAGTTGACCATTGGTGTGTTGTCAAATAATGGCTGAATGACTAATGACTAGACATACACAGGATTCCTGAAGGTGGCCATGATGCTTTTCATGTTCACCTGATGTCTTTGGACTTGCAAGCCAGTGGTGGTGTGGAAGCAGAGTCATTAGGGACATTTAAGCGACTGCTGGACATGGACATGGATAGCGGTGAGTTGAGGGGTGCATAGGTTAAGTTATTATACTGTACATTAGGATTAAACCTCAGTACAACATCATTGGTCAAAGGGCCTGTTCTGTGCAATACTTTTCTATGTTCTATGTTCTATAAGATAAAATATAACTAGAGGAAGTGGGAACAAACTGGAGAAGTTCAAGTGAGTCTGCATTTTTTAACCCCTATGGAAGAAACAGTGTGGGTCATCATAGGAAGGGGCATCACTGAGGCTCCCGAACATGCAAGGCTGGAGTGAACAGCAGTGAAGGTACCTGTAGAGGGAAACCTTCTCCTCATCCTACAATTTCGTCAAACTCAGAAGCTACAGATATTGTACTTCACTCACTTTTCCACTTTCTCATACTACAGCCATTGTCCATTTTTAGTTTCAGATGTCCAAGAGTCAGAAACTTCCAAACCAGAGAAGGAAGAAGAAGAGGATGGTGAAAATGAAGATTCAGCATCGTCGGATCTTACACTTTGGTCAATCTTTTTTCCATTGCTAAATTCGGCATTTTTACAGACTTTGCGACTCAAGAGTGGATTGAACAATTACAGACCCTCCTGGCAGTTCATTTATTTCCTTGTTTATGTTTGTCTTATTCTTAGTCTTAATCTTCTTTTGCTTTCAAATGGCAAATGCTCATAATGAATGTACAACTCTCCAAATCAGATGAAGTAGGCAAAGTCCTTTAGGGAAGGAACCTGCTGACTGGACCACATATGACCCCAGATCCATCACTGCTCTCTAGGATGGCAATAATTGCTAGCATAGTCAGTGACATGAATTAAAAATCAAATCATCCTGTTAATTAATTCAAAAAAGAATTATTGACACTCATCTTTGCCCGAATACAGATCTTGCCTTTTGTTATTTTCTACTCTCCCCCAGTTCATCAACTTAAAACTTATTACATAAAGCGAAGGTCATCAAACTAAAAAGTTAAAATTGTCTTCCTCTCCACACAGACTGATGAATGTTTCCAGCACTTTCATTTTTATACCAAAAAACATGTAATTAATTATGTTAGCATTGTTTCACATTCTAAGTTTCTTGATGGGTATTTGAGCTTCATATTATTTCTGTTGGGTGGAAATGGCAAATGTTGTTCTTGAGCTTGGAAGACTAAGAAAATAATGGTTGTCAAAAGTACTTTGGCTGCTGAACCACTTTCTCTTCTGGAGATTCTGAGTTTGAGAATCTGATTTGTCGAATATTTTAAATGAAACTTTGTATCAAAGTTATCCTGAAGATCATATAACCCATTAATTGTTATATAGATATTTTCCACTGTAGACTAGAGTACACTCTATGAAAGATCTGAATGATATGGGATTATGGGTGACCTTTTTGCCTTAAATAAAGTGCTAGAGAGAATGGAAATAATTCAAATTATATGGTTTGATGTGAATTATCAATTATTTTACAAAAATAAATATACTTTTGGAAAGGCGCTCTTAGAGGAAAGGTGTCTTGAAATATAATTCCTTGTATGAAGCTCTAATTTAGTTTGTTTTGAAATTTTTGCTTGTACATATTAACTAATTTTTATTTAAAGACAGAAGGAAATCTGTTAGTTGTGTATTAATTGTGTTAATGGTTTGGAGGCGGTTGGCATTAACAGATGATTCATTTGAATCCCAACAAATAGACTGACTGAAGTTATGGAGGTTGAATTAGGATGAACATGCTTGTTATCTATGTCTCTCTAACTATAGCTTGTAAAAGGCTGTAAAGATTGGTTGCAATATAATCATTTCACAATTGGATTTCTGGGGAAGAATGGATATGAGCCAAAGGCAGAAGCTAATAGATTTTTTCAGGGAAAGGGATAAAGAAAACACCACAGATCAGAACGTCTGAAATTGAACAATCTCTCTATTTGAGAAATTAACAGCTGAAATACTTGTTGGAACCCATTGCCCTTCGACGGAAAGTGCAACAGCTACATTCGCTGGCAGGATCAAACTTTAAATAAGATATACCCAAGAGATAATATATTGCTCCAGTTAATTAAGGTATTGGTAGGTTTCAAATGGAAAACTTTAATGCTCAATGGAAAGGTATTTACCAGAAATTTTGAGTATACTTGAGTATGTAATGTCAAAAAGGTGAAATAGAAGTATGTTTTACATGCTATTTAAAATGTATGAAGGAGCCAATAGCATCAACATCAAGGCCATGATAATCCAAAATTAACTCTGCTTAGTTGGCCATGTGTTTAGGAAGCATGGGTTCTGATTACCAAAGCAAATCTTCTTCACTCAGCTCAAGGAAAGCATTCATAGTATAGAATCCCTACAGAGTGGAAGCAGGCCATTCAGCCTATCAAGTCTGCACTGGCCCTCCAAAGAGCATCCTACCCAGGACCACCATTTCCCTGCATTTTCCCATGGCTGATTAGATTAGATTAGATTTCCTACAGTGTGGAAACAGGCCCTTCGGCCCAAAAAGTCCACACCGACCCTCCGAAGAGTAACCCACCCCCACTCCTCTGACAAATGCACCGAACACTCTGGACAATTTAGCATGGCCAATTGTCCTGACCTGCACATTTTTGGAATGTGGGAGGAAACCGAAGCACCTGGAGGAAACCCACGCAGACATGGGGAGAATGTGGCAAACTCCACACAGTCAGTCACCCAAGGCTGGAATCGAACTTGGGACCCTAGAACTGTGAGGCAGCCGTGCTAACCACTGAGTCACGGTGCCACCCAAATTCACATAGCCTGCACATCCCTGGACACTATGGGCAATTTAGAATGGCCAATCCACCCAACCTGCATCTCTTTTGTTGTGGGAGGAAACCCATGCGGAGACAGGGAAAATTTGCAACCTCTACACAATCACCTGACGTTGGGATCGAACTGGGGTCCTTAGCTCTATGAGGCAACAGTGCCAACCACTGAGCCACCATGCCACCCTATTCAAAGGAAGGTTGGGGGTGGGGGTAGGGCCGGGGGCAAAGGAAGCATTTCAAAGACTTTTTGAAGGCTTCCTTCAAGAAATACAACACAAGTGTCAATGCATGGAAGACCTTCATTCAGAAGAAACTTGGAGGAAACTCCTGTACGAAGGGGCACAGTTTTTTGAGAACACACATCGGCAAGTGGAAATGTGGAAAAGGAACTGGAGAAAGGGATGCCACTTACCTCAAAGCCAAGAACTAATTCCACCAGCCGGAAAGACCTGTCACACGTGTGGTCCAGAGATATAGCTCTTGCATGTAAGAACCTGCAGAGCCCATGACCAGTGACACTGAGTTTAATAGTGGACCATTATACATTCATTCGCAAGTATTTGTCAATGAGTTAAAATGTCAAATATAATTTGTTTACGTGCCAGAAAAAGACTGAGCAGAAACTTAAGTGAGGCTGCAGTGATATCTGAAAAAATAATATCACTGTGTCAATTCAGTTTGGAAATACGTTGCGTAGGTTTTTGCAAATTTGGCTGCAAATTCTTGAACAGCTCTAGCCACCGAAGTCACATTTCTGTGCTGGCTTACATGGAATAAATCACTAGATTCTATCTCCCTCTACAATTTGCTGTTCTGTTTTGTTCTCGAGAATACAGAAGACATTTGGAACAATCTAGATCTAGATCTTCTCTCAAACTCGGCCACTGGTCTTTGGCGAGAGAAAATCATTCTCTGGGGCTGAAGAGCAAACATCTTATCAATTCACAGAACAGCAATGTCACTGGTCAGGCTAAAATTTCTTAAGCCATCCCTAATTCCCTTGAAAAGGTAATGTTAAGTAGCCATCTTGATAAGTGAGTGGCAATTTTCAGAGGGCAGTTAAGAGTCACCTCTGAAGTTACATGTAACCAAGATTAGATAAGGATTGTAGATTTTTTTCCCTAAGGGACATTACTAGCCAGTTGGGCTTTTATAATATGATCTTCATTATGCTTTTTATTCCAGTTTTATTCAACTAACTGACTTTAAATTTCCTGACTGTAATGGGGAATTTATTGGAATACTAGCAACAGTACTATAACCTATTGTACAGTTCCCATTAATTCTGAATAATAATGTACTGAGTTCTTTTGTTTTGAATATTCTTGTCCTTGGTCAGATTTAAAGAAGTACAGGAGCCATGATTTTTTTGTCATGGTAACCTGACATTCAAACGATAGTGCATTGCATTACGACATCAGAGCAGTGTGAATCGGTAAAAAAGATTTTTGGTGAACACTTTCTTGAGAAATAAGGAGTCACTTTAAGACATAACGAATTTCCAGTTTTCATTAAACATTCAGGTACTGCGTAGTTCAGAACAATGAATTTGCTGATGCTGATCTACTCAACCTTCAAGTCTCAAAAACTCAATTCTATGCCGATGAATCACCCCTTCTGTTGTTGGTATAAGTCGCAACGGAGGACAGGATTTGGCTGCAATTGTGTGCCTGACGACTGTAACATCATGACCAGCTGTCTTAGGGTAAAGGTGGCAAATGTGTTAAAATAACACTTCTTAGTTGAATAAGGAAATTTAAGTTCTTTCATTGAAGCATCGCAAGACACCTGATTATATAATATAAGAAATGGAACCAGCTTAAAAAGGCAACGTCTTCAGGCACTATGCAAACAATTTTTGTTTCATTTTCTATAACGTTTTTTACAAAATGATTGCAACTTGGAGGGAGTGTCTATCTTAAAATCTCACATTTAGGGGAAATGGTGATAGAGTGGGTAAAGTCACTGGGTTAGTAATCCAGGACCCCAGGTTAATTAGATTAGATTACTTACAGTGTGGAAACAGGCCCTTCGGCCCAACAAGTCCACACCGACCCGCCGAAGCGCAACCCACCCATACCCCTACATTTACCCCTTTAACCTAACACTACGGGCAATTTAGCATGGCCAATTCACCTGACCCGCACATTTTTGGATTGTGGGAGGAAACCGGAGCACCCGGAGGAAACCCATGCAGACACGGGGAGAATGTGCAAACTCCACACAGTCAGTCGCCTGAGTCGGGAATTGAACCCGGGTCTCTGGCGCTGTGAGGCAGCAGTGCTAACCACTGTGCCACCGTGCCACCCACGCGGTTAATGTTCCAGGAATACTGGTTTGAATCCCTCAGTGGCAGATGCTGAAATTAAAAAGGTTTGCCGGAATTAAAAATGTTAGCCCAATAATAACCATGTAACTACTGTCAATTGTCACAAAAAGCTGACTGATTCAATAATGTCCTTTAGGGAAGGCAATCTACCATTTTACCTGGTTTGGCCTACATATTATTCCAGACCAACAGCAATGTGATTAACTCTCAGTTGTCCTCTGAAATGGCTAAGCAAGGCCCTCAATTCCAGGGCAAATAGGGATGGGAATTAAACGCTGTCTAGTTGATAATGCCCACAGTAAAATAATTTCTCAATTTTTAAAAGTTTTTCATGGATCTCCATGCAAGTGCTATTGTGGCATTGGTTGGACTTTTGCTGGGGTGGTGGAAATCCAATAACAGGTTGGAAAGCTAGGGACAAGCCCACGTTGGTTGGTTTCTGGTAATCAAGAGCTAATGAACATTTGGTGGAGTGTCCAAACCTGGAGATGAAGCATGGAATCTGCCTCTTGGAAGTGGCTGAATGGAGGCAGGATCATGTGGCTAGTTGGTCAGACTTCGGTGAGGTTGAGGTGGTAATGGAGCCATGGTGTTATAGCTGGTGGCAAGGTAGAGTGCTATTGTATTGTGTGATTGCAAAAGTCTCCTGATCCCCTGGTCCAAGGCTGCATGGAAGATGTCAGGGTTTACCCTGCAATCTTTCAATATGGCTACATGCTGCTGGTAACTTAATGATCTTCACCTTTCCACTCGCAGATGTAATTCCACAACACTAGGAAGGCAGCAAACATGCCACTCCATACCTTCCTTCACCATTTTGTGGCTGCCACCCACATCCCAGCCCCTAAAATATGGCCCTATATGATATCAATGGTTTATTGTGATGATAGTTACAGTAGTACCAACACATTTCATATTGGACTAATGAAATATGGGTTGTTGATTATTATAGTCCACGAATACTTATATACCTTGTGTGCAAAAAAAGAAAATTCATTAATAAATGTATCAATTAGAAAGCAATTGAAATCTCAGCGCAGTTCTGGTGTGCATCCTCGCTACTATGGATGATGCAAGGTTCTTGAGAAAGTGTAGAGGAGAAAACTACATTAAATTAATACAGCAGAGCCTTGATTTTTCTGGTTCGCAGCTTACAAATGGTTCTTTGAGTTTGCAAGATGTCTATCTCCCTGTCTGGCCTTATTAAGTAAAGGTAACTATCCTCCAGGATTGCATATGAAATCTCTAGCAAATACATTTTAATTATCAGATACTACCATGAGGAACTGAGAGATAAATCCCAGAGGTATTTTGTAACTTTGTGACTATTTACTTAGGATATGGGTGTTCATTTATTTCAACATAAGAAATGAGAAATAAATGCTATTTAATTGGTTAAGATATTGTACGCTGGAAAATCTCTAGAAATTGATCTGACCAGGATTGCCAACACTATTCTGGTGATGTTCCCACCCAAAATCACAGGGATATAGTCATTTGCACCAAAAACATTGTTTCTCTATCATTTATAGAGAGATACAGCATGGAAACAGACCCTTTGGTCCAATTCATCCATGTCGACCAGATATCCTAAATTGATCTAATCCCATTTTCCAGCAATTGGCCTATATGCCTGCAAACATTTCTATTCATATACCCATTCAGATTCCTTTTAAACGTAATTGTACCAGGTCCACCACTTCTCCTGGCAGCTTGTTCCATTCATGCACCATCCTCTGCATGAAAAAGTTGCTCCTCAGGTCATTTTTAATTTTTCCCCTTTCACCTTAAACCTACGCCCTTTAGTTTTAGACTCCCTCAACCCAGGGACAAGACCATGACTATTCATCCTATTCATGCCCCTCATGATTTATAAACCTCTATAAGGTCACCCCTCAGCCTCAGATGCTCCAGGGTAAAAAAGCCTCAGTCTATTCAGCCTTCCCCTATAGCCCAAACTCTCCATCTCTGGCACCATCTTTTCTGCACCCTCTCAAGCTTAACAACATTTTTCATAAAGAAGGGCAACCAGAATTTTGCAGTTATTTGGAAAGTGGCCACACCAATGTCCTGTACAACTGCATTATAACCATTTGTAGCATAGAATACAAGAGCAAAGATACTAAGCTGGTTTTGTATAAAAAACTGGTTAGGACACCACTGAAGCCATGTGCAATTCTGGTCACTGCATAATGGGGAGGATGTGATTGCACTGGAGAGATTGGAAAGGCAATTCACAAGAATGCTGCCTGGACAAGATTGTCTGAGGTCTGAGGGAAGATTAGCCAGGCTGCAGTTGGTTTCCTTGAAGTAGTGAGGGTTTAGAGGGGATTTAATTGGGGGTGACTGAAATTGTGAGGGTATAGATGGTGTGGATAGGAAGGTACTTTTTTCCATTAGTAAAGGGGGTCAATATCAAGGGAGTATGGAGTTAAGGTAAGAAGTGGAAGACTAAGAGGAGAGTTAAGGAGATTTGTTTTTGCAAAGAGTGTGGTGGGAGAATTCACAGTCTAAAAGGGTGTTTGAGTCAGAAACTCATGTAACATTTGAGCAGTATTTCAATATTCACTTGCTTCACCACTGATTCCAGGGCTATGAGCAAAAAGCTGGAATTGGGAATAGTATAGTCAGATCTTTGTTGACTAGCATGGACACAAATGGCCTTCTTCTGTACTGCGCACTTCAATGAGTCGTATAGCACAAATGGCAAATGTAATACAGTATTTAAATGTGAAGCTAAACTGCTTGAGCATGAAAAAACATGAAGGAAGAGCATTAGTTAAATGATGATATATTTAGAATTGAGGGATCTGGGTGTCCATGTGCACCAGTCATGAAGATACACCAGATGGATGCCATAAGCAATTAGGAAAGCAAATGGTATATTAGCCTTCATTTCAAGAGGATTTGAGTTTTGAAGTAGAGATATCTTGGTGCAGTTACATAGAGCCTTTGTGAGGCCACATCTGGAGTATCATATATAGTTTTAGTGTCCCTACCTAAGAAAAGAGATACATGCCACAGCAGGAGTACAGCAACAGTAGAGCTTGGAGGTTTGGTTTACTAAGTTGGCTGGACAGCTGGTTTGCAATGCCAAATGATGCCAATGACGTGGATACCATTCCTGCACCAGCTGAGCTTACCATGAAACACTCTCCTTCTCAACCTTTTCCCTTAGCTAAGGTGCTGTGACCCTCAGGTTAAACCACCAGCAGCCAGCTTTCCCTAATGGAAGAGCAGACCAATAATCTGGTAGGACTATGGCAATTTTACCTTTTCACAGCAGAGGCTCACTAAGCTGACACCAGGACTGGTAGCACTGCCCTATGAGGAGAGATTGGTTTGACTGAGTTTGTATTCATCAGAGTTTAGAATTTGATGGAAAAGTACAAAGTTCTAAAAAGATTGGACAGGTGCAGGGAAGATGGTTTCTGTGCCTGAGGAGTCTAGAATCAGGGTACATTCTCAGGATACACGATAGGCCATGCAGGACTTAGAAAAGGAAGCGTTTCTTCATTCGAAGCATAATGAACAGAAGGCTGTGGAAGCCAAATCATTGAACATATTCAAGAAAGAGAGAGAGATCAATTTTTATATTTGAAAGGCATCAATGAGTATGGGGAGAAAGCGAGATTATAGCATTGAGACAGATGATCAGCCATGATCATGATGAATGACAGTACAGACTCAAAGGGCTGAATGGCCTACACCTGCTTTTAGTATCTATATCTCTATTTCTATTACCAGATTGCAGGTTCTACAGCAACTCAAAATTCTGCAGCAGCATTGATTCATCGGGTTTTGCTGCATACAAAGAGACCCTTCAGCCCATTGTATCTAAGCTGGTCATCATGCTGGTCTAGCCCTGTTTTCTGGCACTTGTCCTATAGCATGTTATACCATGGCACTTTAAATGATCAGCTAACCACTTATGTCAAGATGGATCCCAGGTCTATCACTCTTTCAGGCAACGATTTCCAGAAACCTGGGTGAAATAATTCTTCCTTCAACTACCACACCCCCCCCCCCCCAAACTTTCTGTCTTTACCTTAAATTTATATTCCTCGGTTATTGATTCCTCGACTATCTCTTTTCATAGATAAGTCACTGCAGCCCAAGCAACATCCTGATGAATCTCCTCTGCACCTTGTCTAGGGCAATCACAACATCCCTATAGTATGGTGATGAGAACTGCAAATAGTAATTCTGCTATAGCCAAATTTCAGACAGCTTTATCATAACCTCCCTACTCTTTTAATCTTTGCCTTGATTAATAATGGTAAGTATCCTATGTACCTTCTTAAACATCTTAACCTAAATTGTCCTGTTGCTTTCAATGATCTGTGGACATGCACAGCAATGTCTCCCTGATCCTTTGTAGCTCCTTGGGGCCTACCAATCATTGTGTAGTCCCTTTTTAGTCCTTGTTAGTCCCATCAAAATGCATCACCTCATACTTTCCAGGATTAAATTCCATTTACATTTGTTCTGCCCTTCTGGCAAGCCTCTGATTATGTTCTTTTCGATTGATTTCGTATTCGCGCATGGATAAAATGCTATGTTTTCTGAGTGGGAGCTCCTGCCTCAGACCAGGACATCCCAGCCTCCAACTTTCAGGCATTATATTTAAATGGTACCTGGATAGCACTTCACTCTCTACAACATCAGTCATTCTCTGCTTATTGCCTTCACCCATCCTGGAGATGTCAGATACCAGGCAAAAGACAAACAACACCATGGTTCAGCAACAGTTCCTTTGAGCATCTCCTGAAGGAAAGAAGGAAATACATTTCCCTAGGGATGACATCAAGTGGCTATTTTGACTGATAAAGGCAGCCTGGACAGACATGGCTGCAAATGTTAGTGCCTGTATGGCTAAAGAGATCCTGGCTCCAGTACTGCAAAAGTTTGAATGAGCTGCTGTGGTCTACCAGAGAATGTGTCACCAGCTATGCAGTGGTTCATGCCCCTGTGAGTATGAGTAATAGGGGGAGGCTGGATAGGCTGGGACATTTTTCACTGAACTTAGGAGGTTGAGGGGTTACTTGATAGTGGTTTTTAAATCATGAGGGGTATAGATAAGGTGAATGGCAGGTGTCTTTTCCATAAGGTGGAGGATTTCAAGATGAGGGGGCATACTTTTAAGATGAGGGGAGAAAGAGTTAAAAAGATCATGGAGGCAAATTTTTTACACAGAGAGTGGTTCATGTGTGGAATCAACTTCCCAGAGGAAGTGGTGAATACAGGTACGGTTACAATGTTTAAAAGACATTTGGATAAGTATATGAATAAGACATGTTTGGAGGGAAATGGGCCGAGCGCAGGCAGGTGGAACTAGTTTAGTTTGGGATTATGGTCGATATGGATTGGTTTCACCAAAGCATCTGTTTCTGTGCTATTTGACTCTGTCTCAAATAAGATTTGCTATCATGTGTTTGCAGCAGATGCCCCATGTGCTGTCAATCTGCCTGTAACTCATCTGCCAAGATCATACTTTAAACATAAAAGAAGCTACAACATTCAGCAGCTCACTCACCATTCACTCATTGACCTTTCATTTCAACTGGGAGACTGTACACTCTGATAACTTTCCATCAAAGGCATGTGTGGGACAAGGACACCGTCACAAAAAATGCCTTGTGATGAATTCCTCACAGGTATCTCAGGCACAGTCATTATGTGATACTTTATTGAATTGCATGACATCCAACTCTTTGTCTCCTAAAATCCATCATACCACACTATTCTTAATATTAACACATGCGGGTAATCACAACTCTGGGGAGTGACATTTCTATCTGTGTGAATCAACACAACAGAGTACTCATATACATGTGATCATATATTTTAATGCTTCTTTTCTTTCAAGACATTATATACCACAAGTAACAGGTATATCTTCAAAAGAGATTCCCGCTAACTTTAAGTAAATGACAAAACTAATGAAACACATATCAAACCAAAATGGTTTTGTCTAAATGGATATTTCTTGCTGAATATTTTTCTTGTTATGGTTTATATTTTCTGCTAATTGAATTTTTAACTTACCTGATATGCATTATTTATTTAATTAACCTAAATGATCTGGACTTAAAAGCATTTCCATGTGAAAATGGGGTCAAAAATTATTAATTTGTCAGCAATATGCTTTACAATCATCTGGCATCATATTGGCCTCTTTTATTTTGAGCATTGAGTATTAAACAATGTGAGGACCAATTTGTGTGCTGAATTCATAGCAAAGAAAGTAAAGTGCAGGGAACAAAAGAATTATTGGATTAAGGAAGCATGATAAAATGAGGTAAAAAAGAAAAGGTATATGTACTTTTAATTGTCAACAATAAGTAAAAGCTGAAGGAATGCAATTATTTATTTTTAGAAGTTGGTATTCAGTGCTAGACAGTTTGTTTGCAAATAATTAAAACTTAGCAGACTACTAAAGGGTCCTTTTGACTGCAATGAGCAGACCATGTTCTTGGTGATTAGTGTTTGTGTCAATTATACACAGAAAAAGTTATGCTGTTTAATATTTTTAAATTGTGAGCCAGGCAGTGAGATGCCATCTGCAGGGAACCTTGCAGATTTCCTTGTTGGATGATGCATGGTGCTTATGTAAATTTTAGTCTGATAAATACAGAAATACCAATGGGCACTGGTGGTCTCAATTATTGTTAAACCCAAAATGCAGCCTAAATGTGGATTTTTGTATTCGTTCATGGGATGTGGGTGATGCTGGCCAGGTCAGCATTTATTGATTGTCCTTATTGGCCTTGAGAAGCTGCTGTTGAACAAGAACAGTTGATAGTGGGTGGGTACATCCACAGTGCTGGTGGGAAGGAAGTTTCAAGATTTAGACCCTTTGTCAGCGAAAGAGCGGTGGTGTATTTCAAAGAAAGGATGGCTTGTGGCTCAAAGGGAACATGCATCTGCTGCTGGTGAGTTTCTAGGTGATAGAGACAGCAGGTTGGAAGGTCCTGCCTCAGGGGTCCTGCTGAGTTGCTGTTGAGCATCTTGTAGATGGTGCACACTGCTGCAACTATGGATCAGTGGTGAAGAGAATTAATGCTGAAGGTGAAAGATGAGGTGCCAATCACATGGGCTGCTTTGTCCTGAATGTTGTTTCATATCTTGAGTGTTGTTAGAGCTGCACTCCACCAGGCAAAAGGGGAGTATTGCCTCACATGATTTGTGCCTTGGAAAATGGGACAGGAGTTGAGTATCACAACAGAATTCTTAGCCTCCAAATTGCTTATGTAACCACCGGATTTATATGGCTAGTCCAGTGCAGTTTAGAGCCAATGCTAGAAGAAAAATGTCAATTATACCTTTACTCTAAGAATGTCTACTGAGGATGTGTGTAAGGAGCTATGACATGACGATGTCAGATCTCATGAAATTGAAGACTGAGTCTATAGGTTTCCTTAAGATGTTGTCTCTTACTATCTCTTATATATAGTTATGTTTAATAAAGCTTGCTAGTATTCACTCATCTGAGTGTCAACCTGATCTTACAAGATGGTTAGATTCTCTCTTGATGGAGGTGGTCATTGTCTGGCATTTGAGTGATATATGTTTTACTTATGCTTTACCAGACCCAGCACAACTGCTGTCCAGATCTTGTTGCACATAGGCACAGATTGTTTCAATATCTGAAGAGTCAGGCATGCAGTTGAACAATGTGCAATCATCACAATTTGCAGGCACATTTAGTCTTGTGATGGTAGGAAGGACATAGATGAAGCAGCTGAAGATTGTTTGACCAAGGGCACTACGCTGAGGTACTTCAGCTGTGCTGCCTTTGGACTGAGTTGACTGACTCACATCATGTCTGGAACTCAGCATTTTTGCCCATGCTGGATCCAAAGCTTTAATCAGATCAATGACTGAATGACTGTGGTGGAACCCAAACTGAGTGCTGTGACTTGCTGAGCGAGTACTGTTTTCCTTCTGTCACTTTGCTGATGCTCGAGAGTATAGTGGTAAAGCACTAAATAGTCAGGTTGGATTTGTCCTGCTCATTGTGGACAATACATAACTGGGCAATTTTCCATACTACCAAGCAAATTCAACTGCACCTCCACTCACATCATTTACTGCATCCGCTGCACCCGATGTGGCCTCCTCTACATTGGGGAGACAGGCCGCCTACTTGCGGAACGTTTCAGAGAATACCTCTGGGACACCCGCACCAACCAACCCAACCGTCCCGTGGCTGAACACTTTAACTCCCCTTCCCACTCCACCAAGGATATGCAGGTCCTTGGTCTCCTCCATTGCCAGACCATGGCAACACGACGCCTGGGGGAAGAGGGCCTCATCTTCCGCCTAGGAACCCTCCAAACACAAGGGATGAATGCAGATTTCTCCAGCTTCCTCATTTCCCCTCCCCCCACCTTATCTCAGTCCCAACCCTCGGACTCAGCACCGCCTTCTTGACCTTCAATCTTCTTCCCGACCTCTCCGCCCCCACTCCCTCTCTGGCTATCACCGTCACCTTAACCTCCTTCCACCTATCGCATTCCC
>NC_057713.1:52843182-52882964 GCF_004010195.1 Chiloscyllium plagiosum | reverse complement strand
CTTGTCCTACCTGCCTATCTCCTTTTCCACCTATCCACTCCACCCTCTCCTCCCTGACCTATCACCTTCATCCCCTCCCCCACTCACCCATTGTACTCTATGCTACTTTATCCCTACCCCCACCCTCCTCTAGCTTATCTCTCCACGCTCTAGGCTCACTGCCTTTATTCCTGATGAAGGGTTTTTGCCCGAAACGTAGATTTCAAAGCTCCTTGGATGCTGCCTGAACTGCTGTGCTCTATCAGCACCACTAATCCAGAATGCACATTAGAAACACAATTAGCAATTCACTTTGCTTGCTTGGTTGTTACAATTACCATTGCAACTCATCTTATGACAACCACCTGATGAAGAAGTAGCGCTTTGAAAGCTTGTGTCTCCAAATAAATCTGTTGGACTATACCTGGTGTTGTGTGATTTTTAACGTTGTCCACTCCAGTCCAACTCCGGCATCTCCAAATCAACTTATCCTCATTTGTGTCGCTATACTGCTCTTTTGTATCCGCCCCAATTTTTTCATAAAATCCCCACAGTACAGAAAGATGTAATTTGGCCTACTGAATCTGTACTCAAAGCTCATCCCTATAAACCTGTTTGGGCTTTCACATTATGGTCAACCCATCTAGCTGGCAAATCGCTGGGACACAATGGGGCAATTTTCAGCTTGACCAATCCACCTAACATGTACATCTTTGAAATGTGGGAGGGAGCTGGAGCACCAAGAGGAAGCCAAAAAGACATGGGGGGATTGCGCAAACTCCACACAATCACCCAAGGCTGGAATTGAACCCAGGTCCCTGGTATTGTGAGGCAACAGTGCGAACTGCTGAATCAGTTCCACCCTTCATATAAAATCTGCAATCAACACCACTTTTTAACTTTGACATCTCATGTGACCTCTGTACCTCTGTGGCCTTATTCTGAAATAAGGCCATCACTGACCACCCACATTCTCTTCTCTTTTTCTAATCTCACGCATGGGACTAACCTCTGATACCTTGCTCTCATTCTCACTAAACGGATGCCCACTGAACTTCCCAGCTGCCATTGCCAATGATTCTCATTCTCAGGAGCTATTCTGATCCCATTCAAAACAAACATCAACCTAAACCCCACCTCAAAACATTTTCTGAGACATTTCTATTATTCATTCATTTTTCTTTCATTTTTTCTGATCTACACTAGTTCTTGGACCCCCAAAGCCTTCAGTTTAATATTTCTGTCATTGTATTTAAAACTCTTAGTGGTTTCACACCATCCTATTCTTCCAATATACTCTAGCCTGACAACTCTTCCAGAACCTCATGCTCCTCATGATACCACTGATGGCCGTATCTTCAGTTTGGTACTTGATTCTCTTCACACAGACCTTTACCTCTTTAACTCCCTTTCTCTTTTTCTTTAAGAAAAGAACTAGCTTGTGGTTAACTTTGCTTATTGCGCCCTTTGATGTCCATTGGCTTTGATTATTCTGAAATACCTTGGGAAGTCCTTTTATGTTGAAGGCATTCTTCAGTTTTGTGGTTTTTTTTTCCCATTGCTTCTCCTTTGCTGAAACTGCAGTGCTTCTGAAAATACTCTTTTATTAGTTTTCATTACTGCAAAATTGCAGCAAAGTAATTTGGGAAAATACTACTGCTATTTAGCTGTCTTCAATTTTGTCACAAATCACACAACACCAGGATGTCGTCCAACAGGTTTAATTGGAAGCACTAGCTTTCGGAGCTCCGCTCCTTCATCAGGTGGTTGTGGAGAACACAATTGTAAGGCACAGAATTTATAGTAAAAATTTACAATGTGATGTAACTGAAATTATACATTGAAAAATATCTTGATTGTTTGTTAAGTCTCTCATCTGTTAGAATGACCATGTTGCTTTCATTTCTTTCATATGTAAATCACAAAACTTTTTTTAAAAGTTACATTCTCAGGTTAACTGTAACAATTGGTGTCAGCGCAGCTAAGATGTTGAGATGTTGAAGGTGTTAGCCCCGTGTTCCCTGTCTGTGCCATAATGTTTAGACTGATTCTAATCTAAAAAGTGAGTTAACAGTCTTACATGGATTTGTGCAGTTTTTGAGCAAGTACAAATTCACCCCACAAATGTATATTTGTATGTGTGCATGTGGGTTTGTGTGTGTCTGTGTCTGGGGTGGGGGTTTATGAGTGTCTGTTAGAGACAGCGTATATGTGTGTAAAGTGGTCTAAGCCTGTGAGGGGGTGCGTGTGGGAGTGTGTGTGTTTGTAGGAGTGTGTGTGAGTGTCAGCCAACTAAACATAATCTCAGCAGCTCATAACAAACACCACTCTTCATTTATTAAACTTATTGAGAAGTGAAATATCCATAATTTACCACTGTTTTTGGCAAATGTAGATTCATTTCAAGTAAAAGACATAGGCTCTGTCTCTGATGTGCAAGTCGCTGGGGAACTAGCAGATTGGCTTACAGCTGTTATGAACATGTTACACCAGAAGATGAGAAGAACCATTGGGGAATTTCAGGACCTACATGTCTTGGATTCTGAACAATAAAATGTGGATTTTTGCCTCAAAGTGTTTTGAGAGTAGATCGTTTTATTTGAAAAGGCAGAACACCATGGAAAACTGAGTAGAATTTCCCAGTTATTGTGCACCATTCATTGCACTAGACTGAAGGGATACCTGTTGGGATTGGGGGTCCCTTGAGATTGAATGTGTCTAATATGTGTTGTATAGCAGGAGACCTGATTGAGAATATTGCAATTAGCCTTCACCAAACAGTTCTCAGGGGAATGCGCGGCAGAAGTGTGGAGGTTCTTTAGGCAGCACCTGCTGATAGTGCTGGACAGGTTTGTCCCACTGAGGTAAGGAAGGGATGGTAGGTTGAAAGAACCCTGGATGACAAGGGATGTGGAACATCTAGTCAAGAGGAAGAAGAAAGCTTACTTACTGTTGAGGAGGCAAGGATCAGACAGGGCTTTAGGGGGATACAAGGTGGCCAGGAAGGAACTGAAGAATGTACATGGGGAGCTAGAAGTGGGTATGAGAAAGCCTTAGTGCGTAGGACTAAGGAAACCTTTAGGGTCTGTTTCCGTGCTGTCCATCTCTATGACTCTAAGACATTGTACACTTATGTGAGGCACACAAGGATGGCCAGAGTGAGAGTAGGTAGAGAGATAGTGGAGGGAACTTGCGTCTGGAGTTGGAGTAAGTAGAGGAGGTCCTTAATGAATACTTGCTTCAGTATTCACTACTGAAAGGGACCTTGACATTTCTGAGGACAGTGTGAAAGAGGCTGATATACTAGAACAGGTTGATGTTAGGAAGGAGGATGTGCTGAAAATTTTGAAAAGCGTAAGGATAGATAAATCCCCTGGGTCAGATGGGATATACCCTAAGTTACTACAGAAAATGAGGGAAGAGTTTACTGGACATTTGGTGATGATCTTTGCATCCTCACTGTGCATTGGAGTAATACCAGATGATTAGAGGGTGGAAAAGCTATTCCATTGTTCAAGAAAGGGACTAGGGATAATCCTGGGAATTATAGACCAATCAGTTTTATGTCAGTGGTGGTCAAAGTATTGGAGAGGATTCTGAGAGACAGGATTTATGATTACCTGGATAACCATATTTTGATTAGAGCTAGTTCAGCATGACTTTGTGAGGGGCAGGTCATGTCTCACAAACCTTATTGAATCTTTGAGTATGTGACAAAGCATGTAGATGAAGGTAGCGCAGTGGATCTGGTGTACATAGATTTTAGCAAGGCGTTTGATAAGGTTCCCCATGGCAGGCTTATTGAGAAAGTAAGGAAGCATGGGATACAGGGAAATTTGGCTGTCTGGATATAGATTTGGCTGAACAATTGAAGATAGAGGGTGATGGTATATGGAAAATATTCAGCCTGGAGCTTGGTGACCAGTGGTGTTCTGCAGGGATCAGTTCTGGGACGTCTGGTTTTTGTGATTTTTATAAATGACTTGGATGAGGAATTGGAAGGGTGGGTTGGTAAGTTTGCCAATGACTCAAAGGTTGGTGGAGTTGTAGTTGGTGTGGAGCACTATTGTAGGTTGCAATGGGATATTGACAGGATGTAGAACTGGGCTGATAAATGACAGATGGAGTTTAACCTGGCAAAATGCAAAGTCATTCACTTTGGAAGGTTGAAATAGAATGATATAAACAGGGTTAAAGGCAAGATTCTTGGCAGTGTGGAGGAAGAGAGGGGACTTGGGGTCCATGTCCATAGATCCCTCAAAATTGCCACCCAAATTGAAAGGGTTGTTAAGAAGGCCTATGGTATGTTGACTTTCATTTGCTAGGAAATTTAGTTTAAGAGTCATGAGATTATGCTGTAGCTCTATAGAGCCTGGTTAGACCACACTTGGAATATTGTGCTGAGTTCTGGTCACCTCATTATAGGAAAGATGTGGAATCTTTACAGAGGGTGCAGAGGGGATTTACCAGGATGCTGCCTGAACTGGAGGGCATGTTGTATAAGCGAGCTTGGGCTTTTCTCATTGGAGCGAAGAAGAATGAGAGATGACTTGATAGAAGTGTACAAGATGTTGAGAGACATAGATGGAGTGGATAGCCAGAGACTTTTTCCCATGACAGAAATGTCTATCACGAGGGGCATAATTTTAAGATAATTGTAGGAAGGTTTAGGGGAGATCTCAGCCGTAGTTTATTTACACAGAGAGTGGTGAGTGTATGGTATGCACTGTCCGCAGGAGTAGTAGTCAGATACATTAGGGACATTTAAGCGATTCTTGAAAAGGCATTAATGCACTCCACTCCCTGCGGCGCGCACCTCTCCCTGAACAACTCCAGGGTGTCAGTGGACACAGCGTGCTCCTTCTCCAAGGACACTCGGGCTCTAACGTAACCGTGGAAGAGGGGCAGGCAGTCGGCCATAACACTCCTGTTCATTTTTTTTCTTTTTCAAGAGCCAGCTCTCAGAGTGAACAGGATGTTTGACACCCCTGTGTTTTTTGTCTTTTTTTAAAATTCTTTTAAACTGCCTAACTGCGGTAGTGCTTATTTTTTTCCCCAGCACCCATGTTGTGTGTGTGCAGGTGTGAGACACAGTGAGAGACACAACGTGTACGAATCTTTATTCAATTTCCACCACCAGGAAGAAAGGAAACACCCGAGTGGCCAGTGACAAGCAGCGCCCTACACAAAAGGCAATGCTGTGTGATCAAACAGTGAAGGGGAGGGCAGGGACTAAATCAAAATAGAGTTGGAGGGGGAAATAATGCACTCCACTCCCTGCAACTCCCACCTCTCCCTGTACAACTCCAGGGTGTTGGTGGAGACCGCATGCTCCTTCTCCAAGGACACCCGGGCCGTAACATAACTGCGGAAGAGGGGCAGGCAGTCGGCCATTACACTCCTGTTCTTTTTTTTTCTTTATTTTTTTAACCCCCACAACACTACTGCCTAACTGTGGTAGTGCTTAACACTCTGGTTGTTTGTTTTTAAACCCCCCACAACACTACTGCCTAACTGCGGTAGTGCTTAACACTCTGTTTTTTTGTTTTCTTTCTTTTTTTTGTAGGGGAGGGAATTCCCTGTTTATTTTTTTTCTCTTTTTTTCTTTCCTTTAACCCCCACACTACTGCCTAACCGCAGTAGTGCTTATTTTTTTCCCCAGCATCCATGGTGTGTGTGTGCAGGTATGAGACACATGGAGAGACACAAGGTGCACGAATCTTTATTCAATTTCCACCACCAGGAAGATAGGAAAACACCCGAGTGGCCAGTGACAAGCAGCGCCCTTCACAAAAAATGGCAATGCTGTGTGATCAAACAGTGAAGGGGAGGGTAGGGACTAAATCAAAATAGAGTTGGAGGGGGAAATAATGCACTCCACTCCCTGCGGCGCCCACCTCTCCCTGAACAACTCCAGAGTGTTGGTGGACATCACGTGCTCCTTCTCCAAGGAAACCCGGGCAGTGACGTAACCGCGGAAGAGGGGCAGGCAGTCGGCCATAACACTCCTGTTCTTTATTTTTCTTTTTTTTAGCTTTTTTTTAATTAACCCCCACACTACTGCCTAACCGCAGTAGTGCTTATTTTTTCCTCAGCACCCATGGTGTGTGTGTGCAGGTGTGAGACACAGTGAGAGACACAAAGTGCATGAATCTTTATTCAATTTCCACCACCAGGAAGAAAGGAAAACACCCGAGTGGCCAGTGACAAACACTGCCCTTCACATCAAAGGGCAATGCTGTGTGATCAAATAGTGAAGGGGAGGGTAGGGACTAAATCAAAATAGAGTTGGAGGGGGAAATAATGAAATCCACTCCCTGCGGCTCCCACCTCTCCCTGAACAACTCCAGGGTGTTGATGGACACCGCGTGCTCCTTCTCCAAGGACAACTGGGCTCTAACGTAACCGCGGAAGAGGGGCAGGCAGTCGGCCATAACACTCCTGTTCTTACCTGCCAGCCAGGGCTCTCTGATCCATCTGGCTGACCTTATTACGATCACTACATCTCTCCCCCCTTGGAGCATTAGGAGATAGGGCTTTTGTTTTGTTTTATAGCTCCGCCTAGCGTCTTTTAGCACTGGGTCAGTTTTCTCCAACTCTGCCTTAGATATGGATGGCAGGTAATGCACAGTAGATTGCCTCATGCACATGGAGCATCTCAAAAGAAATTACTTCTCCTCTTCAGGTGGCAAAGACATCGAGGTACGTCCACCGTGTTCATCTCAGATATTGAGGTATCTTCAATGCTTGTCAGAGAGGGAGAATTCATAACTTCCAGAACAGTCTGAAAGGCTGTCAAGGAGCCAGGCACATTTTGCTCCTGCACCGTTTGCAAGTTTGCAACTTTTATATGGTCCACATGCTTGTTCAAGACCATTGCACCCTCCCGAACTTTATACATCACTGGACTTGAACTCTGTCGACCATGCCTCGTTCCCATGCAAGGCTTTTCCCATGGTTCCTAAGCCAAACTTCATTCCCTGAACTTCATCTCATGCTTAGCTGAGTCTTGTGTCTTCACTGGAGTTCCTGATGCCATTTCACACTGCCTCCCCTGGTCCAGGAAGATCAGATTGAAACTGTTGTGCAGTCTTCTCTTTGCTGGAGCTCTTCGTGAAATTGCATAAGGGATGGTCCTATAATCAAATAGGAACCAGGACAGTTTAGTATCTAGTGAAGCTGTAGGCTATTTCTTTAAGCCTGTCTTCAAAGTTTGGATTGCTCTTTCTACCAGACCAGTGGATGATGGAAGATATGGAGCCGTCTTTGTATGTCAAAAACTTGACTTTAGGAAATACTTAAATTCCCTACTGGTAAATGATGCCTGTTATCTTTGACTAACACTTCGGGATCCTATTGCAAAAGATGGGTGCAGTTTTTCTATCATCATACCTGTGTTTGACAAATGAACTCTGTGCACATCCAGGCACTTTGAGTGGGAGTTCACAATAACTAAGTACATTGAGTCCATGAAAGGACCTGCATAGTCGATGTGTAACTGAGTACAGGGTTTACCCGGCCATTCCCATGAATGTGGGGAAGCTGATGGTGGTAATTTCTGTCCTTGTTGGTACTCTGGGCAATGCTCCACTAATGTAGCTATGTCTGCATCCAAGCCTGGCCACCAGATATAACGTCTCACCAACATCTTCAGATGACCCTGGAGGAGTTTGACCGGTATCTGGCAGGGACTTTACTCAGGACAATCACTCTTGCACCCAATAATAATATGCCATTCTCTACTGTGATCTGGTCTCTCAGAGTCTAAAAGGTTTCAATTCTGGCTGTGATGGCCCTTTGGATTTCCCCATCCCACCAGCTGTTTCAGTTTTGCCAGGACTGTTTCTTTCTGCATCTAGTGTCTGATATTGTCACCTGTGACTGGAAGTGTGTATAGAAAATATAAAACCATCACAGACTCTTCTGGTGGCGGTACCACTGGTGGTGTATCCTCGCCAGCAAGAGACAGCTCAATGCATCCGCATTTACTACTTGGCCTCCTAGACAATGTTCCAACTTAGAATTTCATACACTTAGTATTAGAGCCCACCACTGAATTTGGCCTGAAGCTATGGAGGGGAGCACTTATCCTTTTTATATGGACTTAGCAGGGGTTTATGGTCTGTTATTATTACAAACTTATATCTGAAAAGGTATTGGTAGAACTTCCTGTTTCCAAATATGACCACCAAATCTTCCTTCTCTATCTGGGCATATTTACGCTCTGCATTAGTTAAAGTCCTGGATACATATGCTTTTGGGCATTCCTCTCCGTTGGGCCACCTATGAGCCAACACTACTCCAATGCTGTATGGAGAGGCATCACATGTCAATACCAGGTCTTGCCTGGGATCATAGAGCGACAACATCTTAGAGGATGATAACTATTTCTTCACTTCTTTGAAAGTATGGCTTGGCTACATGACTATTTCCAAGGCTGACCCTTTTTTAAGAATTGATGCAAATGTGCCAGGATAGACACCAGGTTATGTATGAACCTTCTGTAAGAATTCACCAGCCCAAGGAAATACCTAAGCTCCGGTACAGATGTAATCATCTTCAATTTACCTTTCAATGGTTGTAACCTGGTCTTGTTGACTGAAGTCCAAGTAGGTCACTTTGGGTGCCTGGAACACATATTTTATTTCTAAGATGTAAGCCCATCTGGGAGATTCATTGATAGACTATGTCCAAGTTCTCTATGTGCTCCTTATTGGTCTTCCCTGTTATGTGCACATCATGTAGATAAATGGTGACCTGAGGTAGACCTTGTAAAATGTTCCCTAGCATCCACTGAAAAATTGGATTTTTCAGGCTGATGCTATCCCAGATGGCAGTCTTGTATATTGGTACAAACCCTGTCTGTATCAGTACGGCTACCTGGTTGATTGTGCCACTTGCACATGCTTGTCTCAAAGATTAGGCCACAAATGATTTGGATGTGAACACAGGAGGTATAGTTAGTAAGTTTGCAAACAACAGCAAAATTGGAGGTGTAGTGGACAGCGAAGAAGGTTACCTCAGAGTACAATGGGATCTTAATCAGATGGGCCAATGGGCTGAGGAGTGGCAGATGGAGTTTGATTTAGACAAATGCAAGGTACTGCATTTTGGGAAAGCAAATCATATCAGGACTTATACACTTAATGGCAAGGTCCTAGGGAGCGTTGCTGAACAGAGAGACCTTGGAGTGCAGGTTCATAGTTCCCTGAAAGTAGAGTCACAGGTAGATAGGATAGTGAAGAAGATGTTTGGTATGCTTTCCTTTATTGGTCAGAGCATTGATTACAGGAGTTGGGACGTCATGTTGCAGCTGTACAGGACATTGGTTGGGCCACTTTTGGAATATCGTGTGCAATTCTGGTCTCCTTCCTATCAGAAGGATGTTGTGAAACTTGAAAGGATTCAGAAAAGATTTACAAGGATGTTGCCAGGGTTGGAGGGTTTGAGCTATAGGGAGAGGCTGAACAGGCTGGGGCTGGAGCATCGGAAGCTGAGGGGTGACCTTATAAAATCATGATGGGCTTGGATAGGACAAATAGACCAAGTCTTTTCCCTTGGGTGGGGTGGGGGAGGCCAGAACTAGAGGGCATAAATTTAGGGTGGGAGAGGAAAGATATAAAAAGGACCTCAGGGGCAACTTTTTCACACAGAGGATGGTGCATTTATGGAATGAGCTGCCAGAGGAAGTGGTGGAGGCTGCTACAATTGCAGCATTTAAAAGGCATCTGGATGGGTATATGAATAAGAAAGGTTTAGACAGATATGGGTCAATTGCTGGCAAATGGGACTAGATTAGGTTAGGAGATCTAGTCGGCACGAATGAGTTGGACCAAAAGGTCCGTTTCTGTGCTGTACATCTCTATACTATGATTCTATGCATGTATTAGTACATACAGCCAGAACAGTGAAACTGCGAATGGTTCATTAATCAGTCATGGATTAATGTTAGCAAATTATTTAGTTGTAACATACTTCTGGGAATCCTCATTTAACCACAACTGCAAGTACGCATGGCTCATGTCCAGCTTTGTGAAGGATAGCCCCCTGACAGCTTGCCCATAAATTCTCTATGTGAGGGATTGGGTATTTATCTAGCTGAGAATAGTGGCTTGTTTAAAATCTCCACAAAGACAAATTGACCCACCTGGCTTCACCATCAGTCCAACCAGTGCTGCCCCTTCTGCAAACTGTGCTGGTTTGATGATTCCTTCACTTTCCAACCTCATGATTTCTATGTCTATTTTTGCCAGAACCTTTTCCTACAATTGGTGATAACTGAACCAGCTGCTTCTCCGAAGAAACAGGAACCAAAGTTGTATTGTTAATCTGTAAAGGTTCCCTGGTATAGGTTCTCTGTCTAGCCGAGGTCTTGTGCAAAATTAAGAGTTGTAGTCCAGAGTGAATTTTTTTAAAGACTGGTTCTGCGATCACTGAAATGACCATGCCAACATCTACCTCCATTTGGGTGACCATTTAACCAGATGTTTATTTTAATTATGGATTTGGATGTTACTAAGCAATTCAACTGCTCCACTCCAGATGTAGGTGGACCTTTCAGTGTGTGACTGTCCTAGATACTGCCCTCTGAGTTCGCTTACTCAATTTAGGTCTCATGGGATTCTTTTGCTGTCTTGAGTCCAGTTACTAGCAGCAAATAAAATGGCTAGCCAGCCCGAATCCTGAAGACAATTTTAACCATTTGGCTGAGGCTTGGCTTTTTTCTCGGGATTTGCTGTGGGATAATGTGGAGTCCCTCTGTTCAGGATATTTCCTGAGTGAGGCTATGCAATTGCCTTCACTGAAGTAGTTTTCTCCAAGCTTAGTGGGACTGGTGAAGGTGTCCATGTCTACCATAATACCCTACAACCCATATGCTCCACTTGATGCATTTTCCAATGATAATACCAGTTGTAACCCCTGCTTCAAGTCCAGTTGGTCTTCAGCTAGTCTGAGCTTTTGCATGGTCACATTATTAATCTCACATACCAAATGGAATTCTCCGCATCTCATTAAGAGTTAATCGAACATCACATGCCTCTGCCAGTTGTCTTAACCTGGTCAAAAATCCTGATTTGGTTTCCCCTTGCTCTTGAACTACCAAGTAAAACTGATAGTGTCTCAGAATTAAAGGAGGTCTGTGCTCATAATATTCCTTCCCTAAATCCATTAACTCTTGACAGGCCTCAGAAAAAGCTGCATGTCCACAAGTTGTCAGGAGAATTACTCATTGCTTCTCATCTGCCCCAATGTCACTTGCCTGGAAAAAGTGTTCTTTCCACATACTTTGTCCGGTCTTCATTGGCAGGATTGAATGTATTATGCTTCCCAAATAATGGCATGATGCCAGAAATGCATAGCCTAATTCAAAGATGACTGTTGAGAGCAAATTTTGACTGGACCATGCTTTTCTCTCTTTGCCGCTGAAATAACTCCACAGAATCTGGTATCCCATGGCAAAGTCACCCTTTATTTACATATAGAATGTCCTTGACACTAATCCAGCTTCTTCAGAGCCAGCTCTCAGGTGAATTGGATGTCTGACACTCCTGTTTGATCTGTCCGCCAGAGCTCTTGATTGGTTTAGATTAGCAGCCCCAGTCAGAGATCTCATATTCTATGTGGTCAATATTGCTGACCTCATTACAATCACTATAAATAAGAAGATGATGTTTTTTTGTGTTCCAACTATCACATTCCCACGTGCTCCTGACAATCCTTGATTCTCCTGCGGAACAAGACTCCGTCCACCTCTTTCTTAAGAATACTCAATGTCCCTGTTTCCACTGCGCACTGAAGTATTCATAAAGTCCTGTCCTTGGGATAAAGTTAGCAACAAAGAAGATTCTCATAGCATATACCAGTCAGCTATAAACAGTCATGTCTAACGTAAATGGACAGACATATTGATACCTATAGTTCAAGTGGTTGGGCGTGCAAAAATAGATGTTTCGCTGTTGGCAGGTGTGGACGGAGGAGATAGCAAAGGGTGGTCTTCAAGTGCAGTCAGCTGCATGGATCTTATGTTGTTGCTGTATTTTGATTCAACCCTGAGATCACCAGCTGAGGTAGAGGCAGTCTGCTCAGTGCCCTGTCTGGTTGCCTGTGAGGACCTGCTGGGCATATTCTGCAGGTATGAGGCCTTCAGACTTCCAGCCTATTCAGGTCTCCCCAGGAGTGATAGAGAGATATCTCTCTCTCAGCCTTACCTGTTGGAGCTATTTGGGTCAATGGTGGAAGAGATGAGGAACGCACCCTGTGACTCTCATGAGAGGTAGCCACTGGGGCAGCTGTCAAGCACACCTTCTCCATCTGGGCACAGAAATGCAACTCTATGTGTCCTTGAGGGAAGGTGACTCCTGGGGAAAGGTCCAGGGGCCTCACTGCACCATTGCGCCTCACCCAGCTCTCTCACCTTGACACTGCTACACTGAGCCCACAGCTAGAATGATGGGCTGCTGGTCAATGAGCATATGGATTGGATGCTTGGCCTGACTTCATGGATGTCACCATCCTCTGCGTGGGTGAAGTTATGCACAAATGCCTGAGATATGGTAGAACCCGTGGGGTTCATGGAGCCATCCATATCCTGTGAAAAACTGCAAATGATCCCTGACACCTCTACCATAGTTTCCCAGAGGCCCTGCTCCACATATAACACACTTTGTGCAGCCACAACCAGATGCCCCTCATCAATGAGGGACTCAGCAGAGATTTGATCCCCATTAGTCCCTGATTATCTTGGGACCCGGCTGTCACGTCCTCCCATAACTGAGGTGTCCTCATCAGTCTGTATTCCTAAATCGAAATGCAACCCCTGTGTGGACAATATGGGATAGAACACCTCCAGAGGTCCTCAGCATCACAAATGCCAATTTGAATCACTTTAGGTGATACTCAGAGAAAGCTGAAAGCACTGGATACTGCAAAGGGTATGACTCCTGTCAATATCCCATTAATAGGCTTGTAAACTTCATTGCACTGGTTACAATAGTACTGAAGGGGAAGTGACTGTGTAATGGGTAATGTCACTGGACTAGTAACCCTGAACCACAGACTAATAATGGATATGAATTTGAATCCTGCTATGGCAGATGGTGAAATTTGAATTCAACAAAAGTTTGGAATAAAAACAATTCTAATGGTGGCTGTGTAACCACTGTCAGTACTTGTAAAAACCCATCTGTTTCTCTAATTTTCTTTTAGGAGGAAAAGCTGTCACCACTGTCAATCTGACCTACAATATAACTCCAGAACCACAGCAATGCTGTTGGTTATTAACTGCCCATAGGGCATTTAGGCATGGGCTACAAATGGTGGCCTAGCTTGTATAAAAATGTGCAAATCAAAGAAAGTGCTACAGAACTTGCTATGAACCTAGCCAAGCTGTCTAGTACAGTTATATCACTGGTATTGCCAATTATGTGAAAAATTACCCAGATACATCCCATAAATGAATACGGGACAAATCTAACCTAGCTAATTATGGTCACATTAGCCTACTCTTGATCATCAGAAAAGTGATGGTAGATACGATCAACAGTACCATCAAGCATATTTGCTTCGCGATAATCTGCTCACTGGTGCCCAGTTTGGATTCTGCCAGGGCCAGTCAGTTCCTGACCTCATTACAGGCTTTGTTCAAACAAGGACAAAAGAACTGAATCCCAAAAGGAAGATGACAGTCTCTACCCTTGGCATCACAAATTTATTTGTCTGAGTTTGATATCTTTGTTCCTGAGCAAAACTGGAGACAATAGGAATCAAGGGAAACCTCCTCGGCTGGTTGGAGCTATACCTAATATAAGTGACAATGATTGTGGTTGTTGGAAGTCAGTGATCTTGAACCAGGACATTTCTCAGGGTAGTGTCCTCGGCCCAACCATCTTCAGCTGCTTCATCAATGACTTACCCTTCATCTTAAGGTCAGAAGTGGAGATGTTTGTAATGATCACACAATGTCCAAAATTGATTGTGAATCATCAGATACCGAAGCAGCCCAAGTCCAAATGCAACAAGACTTGCACAGTATCAGATTTGGGCTGACAAATAACAAGCAATGTTTGTAATATAAAGGTCCCTCATAATAATCATCTCCAACAAGAGAATATCTAACTATAGCCCTTTGACATTTAATGACATTGCTACCATTGAATCTAACCATTATCAACACGGTAAGGGATATATCAGACTAGAAACTGAACTGAACTAGCCATATAAATACATTGGCTATCGAAGCAGGTCAATGCTAAGAATACAGCTGTGAGTAACTCACCTCCTGAATCCTTCAAGCCTGTTCACCATCTACAGAGTACAAGTCAACAATGAGGGGAATACTCCCCACTTGCCTGGATGGATGCAACTCCAACAATGTTCAAGCAGCTTGACACTATCCAGGACAAAGCAGCACTTGATTGTCTCTACAGCCACAAGCATTCACTCTGTCCAGCACCGATGCTTAGCAGTTGTGTTTGCTATCGGCTAGAAGCTCTACATGAATTCATCAATACACTTAGATAGCACCTTCCAAACCCATGAACACTGCCATCTGAAAAGATAAGTTACACGGAAACACCATTGCCTGCAGTTCCCTTCCAAGGCACACACCATCCTGACTTGGAAATATATTGTTGCTCCTTCAGTGTCAATGGATCAAAATCCTGGACCTCCATTGTTAATGGCACAATGGGTAGAGCACTTGGACTGCAGTGGTTTCAAGAAGGTCGTTCACCACCACTTTCTCAAGATTGCGTGGGGAAGCAATAAATGCTAGGCCAGGCAATGATTGCCTCATCCCAACACTGGTCAAAGATGATGATGATCAGGCACATATTGGTGCATTCTCTGGGAACATGGAATCTTCATCTCCAGAAGGGGAATCTTCAGTCTCCACCCATGACCATACAATGAAAATAAACAAAATAGAATGAAGAACCTTCACATTTAATTACATCCATTCTGTGTGAGGGTAAGTCATCAGCATGGTGGTAGCCTAGTGCTTGACTATGATTGATCGTACTCTCTTGTCAGTGATAGTCACTTGTAGCTCCTCAGCTGATATGAGGAACCTAATTTCAGGAACCCCTTCTTCTATGTGACTCTTCTTAAAGACATTATGTGTTTGCTATGCTGCATACGAAAATGCAAAGTTAGTAGCATACCAAATGACACCTAACCCCATTTTCTGTGTCCACATCATCACACAAACTGTCCTATCCTTCACACATTGCCTAGCGTAGACAAAAGGTGAACGATCACCCACTTTGGCCTTAGTTTCCATATGACACAAGACTAATTTTACACTTACACTTGCTCACCATTATTGATGATGATACAAAAGACCTCTGTTGAAAGCAACATTGAGTCTTACACTTGGGGACTGGAGCAGGTTGTTCACCCATTTTGTCCATGTTTAGTGCAGGACCCTCATGGTTGCAGAACACATCTACCACCTCTATCCAGGCTGCTTTGGTCCCATGGGAACACTTCTTGGTGCCATCTTCAATAAAGATCTCCTGCCATCTTTCTGTGATAATCTGCAGGAGAATGTGCAGTCAGCCATTGCTAAACTATGAGGCTGCTCTGACTCAGCAATCCGCCCTGATGGAACTGATTGAGTCTATGTATGGCTCACTCTGTAGCATTAGAATATCCCAACAGCAATGCATAGTTTCTCTGTTTGAACATGAGGCTCTTTTATAAAATGTCTGTGGATACAGCTTTGTCAACTGATGGCAGGTTTGACCAATGAATAGCTTCCCCTGCTGCTGAATTATACATTTTCCATGCAAACGACCAGCTCCTAAAATGGCAACCATACAGGAAACAGCAAAATCCAAGACCACACTTTTGGTTAGACTGCTCAGAAGGCAGCCTGTTAACTAAATCCCCCTAAAGTCTCATTGAACCTGACCCCTTGCTGCATTGTTTGCCATATGGGGTAAACAATGCCATACAGTGGATCATACTGTGTCTATTTTCTCGTTGAAAAAATGTATATAATAGTCTCCAAACGTTGCTTTATACATCATTATTTCAGTCAGGGACTGTGAAAAGCAGTTCTGGTAATAACAGAACAACCTTCTATTGTGGACAAGTCAGACCAGAGTTCAAGATAAGAAGCAATTTCTGCAGAAACACCAATTATGCGTGTTGAGTAGTAAGTGGATCTAATCAATAATGGACATTTTGTGGTCTCAGATCACTGAAGAGTCCTGTGAATGTATTATTGATAAGGCCAGCTCAGAATAGCACCACCTTAAAGTAAATCTTTTACCAGGCTGAGTATTATCAGACATAAAAGTGGAATCATCTTAATGTCCTAATCTCAGAGAAGATAGAAAAGAATGAGGGAAAATCTATCACAACCATGTTGTTAAGTGTAATGAAGTTTTATAATATATTATCCTTACTATTATTATTTGTATACTTGGATTCTAATGCAGAGGTAAATGGATTTCTGATTTCAGTTCTGTAAAACTTGACTTTTGTTAAAGGGTCAGAAACTCATTTTCTCTTTCCAATGGGTCAAAACAACATTTCCAACATATCATTAGCATGCTAAATGAATAGACACACTAGATGAAAGGTAATGAATTGCTTATTAAATTGATCTTTTATGGCCTAGAAAAAGAGAGTTCAGAAGCCAGCGGCAAGTCTAATTCAAAATAAAAGAACCAAACCAGCAGAAAGCCAGTTCAGTTTTATCAGGCTCAAAGCTGGAAGTAAGTCTTAGGTTGTTTTAACAGTCCAAGTAAAAAGCCCCGGGAAAAGACTGTAAGCTTTTCTTAAGAGTTCAGTGAGAAAACAGCTTCTTCCCCAATGTTATCAGTCTTAATGAACAGATCTCCCACAGATTAGAGTTGATCTTTTTCTGCATCTTCTCTATAGTTGTAACACTATATTCTGCAGTTTGTTCTATTACCTTGGTATACTTATGTAAGGTATGATGTGTCTAGATATCACACAATACAATACTTCTCACTGTATCTTGGTACATGTGACAGTAACACATCAAATCAAATCAAATGTCAATTACTTAATCTGTGTATCTTGGAGAGAGATGAAGAGAGCCATATGTCATCAATTGAGTAAGAAATTAAAGAATGAAAATAGTAGTGATTAGGTTTGAATGTCTGCAAAGGATATTGCTGGGAAAATATAGTGAATCTTTCTTTATGTGGTTTATGGTAAGATGTTTTCAAATTATCTTATGTAGATATATGTAAGGGTTTTTTTTCTATTCTTCTGCCTAACAAACCCATATTCTTTTGTTAGCACCCTTACTGAAGTATTCAAATGTTTCTCAATCTAACAAAGTTTTACAGAAATAAAAACAGAAAATTCGAGAGGGACTCAGCAGTTCTAGTAGCACCAGTGGAGAGTGAAATTAAGTTAAAGTTTTGTGTTACAATATGTTTCTCATGGTTGGGGAGTCTCGAGCCTGGGGTCACAGTCTCAGTACATGGGATAGGCTGTTTAGGACTGAGTTAAGGAAACATTTCTTCATTCACAGGATAGTCAGTCTGTGGAATTTGCTGTCGAGGTGAGTCACTGACTATATCGAAGAAAGGGAGAGATATACTTTTAGACATATAAGGCATCGTGGGATGTGGAGAGAATGTAGCTTTGAGATAGAGGATCAGGCATGAACATGGTGACTGGTGGAGCAGGCTCAAAAGGCTGAGAGGTCTAATCCTGCTTCTCCTTTCCATGTTTCTATGGCTCTTCTTCTCTCCACAGATTCTGCCAAACCTTCTTGGTTTCGCCATCACTTCCTGTTTGTGCGTCAGATTTCCAACATTCACAGAATTTTGCTTTTATTTGAGAGTTTTTCAAAAGTGGGATAATTGGAATGTTTGAGGAATTTATTTGGAAAGTCCGCAGGAAGAGTAATTCACAACCTGGAGTCACATTGTTCATTTAGAAGAGCACAGAGAGGCGAAGAACTCTGAGGTAATGCCAAAGAACATATGCAAATAGATAATATTCAAACTTTTTAAAGTTAAATGTTTTTAAGAAGTTGGAAAATTACTCAGCTTAATGTTTGCTTTGTTAAAAACAAACAAATAAGCATTAAGAGATCAGAGGCCACTCCACAATGCCACCACATGGCTAGAGTCTGCAAATTCAGGCAGACTGCAAGCACTTTTTCTTTTTCCATAAATACTCTCTGAATTAAATAGAAATTTATAAAATATAAATGTCATAGTTCTGTTGAAGAAGACCCTGCTGATTGTTTCACAGTATTCCTTGTTATTATTTTGTATTTCAAGCATCTGTGGTATTTCATTTTGATACAATTAGATGAGTTGGATGGTCTTGCAAAAGGCAAAATGTTTATTTGTATTGCAAACCACTATCACACCACAACACACAAATGTCACAGACACTGCTAACTCACTTAAAATTAATTTCCAATTGACTGACCCTGACGTGGGAGCTTTCAATGCATTTTGAAGGGGAATCTTAACCCACTTATGGAATTTAATAAACATAGGACAGTACTTAGTGGACTGCTGGTGAAAACTCAATGGCATCTATTTTTCATAAGATTTGCTGTATTAAGTGCCAATCAGGCACTCAACTGGCCAGTAGAAATTCCTTAGGATGATAGAAATGATGGGGAAAAGACAGGCAAATGTCTGTTGGAGACATGGTATGAATACAATGGACTGAATTGCCTTCTTCTGCACATTAACAATTCGGTGATTCAGTGACTAAGGACTCTGGAAGTGAAAGCAACCTAATGAGAGATGGTGGCCAATCAAAAACCAACTACTTTCATTGCGCTAAATTGTCATAAAACTACGGTCTTTCCAGTTCTAATGTAGTTTTAAATACTTCTTAGTAATTGCTGTAACCTATTCACAAACTCCTATTATTTCTTCCTTGAGACCCTGTTCTACACATGGTTACTATCAGGGGGCATGAACACATCTCCCACAATCAACCTCTTACCTTTAAATTTCATCTCTACCCAGACTGCTTCTATATCTTGGCTTCCTGACAGGGTGAAAGCTGTCACAGACATGCAGCAATCAACAAAAGTGAAAGCAGTACAACAATGTATTGGATTTGTGAATTATTTAGCAAAGTTATTCCCTAATTTTTCATCATTAGGTTTGACTGTCTGCAAAGGATATTGCTGGGAAAAAAACAGTGAATCTTTCTTTATGTGGTTTATTTTAAGATGTTTTCAAATTCTCTTATGTACATATATGTAAGGGTTGTTTTTCTATTCTTCTGTGTAACAAATCCATATTCTTTACTTCGAAGTATATTGGCATCCTCACCGAAGCATTGAAGTGTTTGAATGGATCTCTGTGTAAGCCAATTGCTAAGGACATGCAGTGGTATTGAGACACAAAATGAGAAGCAACTTTCATTAATGAAATGACTAGTACTCATACTAGTATGACTAGTGCGAACAATGGCTGTACTGAGGTCCAAAGATAGCAATGATGCAGTCACCTTTGCAATATGCTGCCAGTGAGACAGGGCTTGGAGAAACACTTGGGCAGTAAGGCCAATGAACTGCATTAGCATCTCAGGGTATTAATTTAAACAATGTTATGCCTGGATTGGGAAAGCGAAGAGAGATTGACCATTGCCTTTGCTTGTGAGTATTTTAATCACTATCTAATTGACAGAGGTACAATGACAGTAGAGCCCAACTGCAAAGCAAGACAAAGCATCTTTCATAAATTGTTTTGATCTGCAAAGAATATTCTTTAATTTGCAGAGGTACCTTTGGACCTGACATACAAACAAAGGAAACAGATATAGATTGCTGTTATGCTATTGAAAACAGAATTAAATTTCCTTTTATTTGACAGCACAGTCAATGACATCTTCACCACTTTGTTGATTATCTAGGTTCTAGATAGACTGGGTTGGATTTCCCCTGTTCTGTTTAAAAAGAACAGGGGAAATCCAACCCAGTCTATCTCCAAAACCAATCCACCATCTACAAGCTGGTTAGGAGTGTGATGGAATCTCTCCACTTGTCTGGTTGTGTGCAGCTCCAGCAAAATTCAACAAACTTGATACCAAGGAGGAGAAAGTGAGGACTGCAGATGCTGGAGTACCAGAGTTGAAAAATGTGGTGCTGGAAAAACACAGCAGGCCAGGCAGCATCCGAGGAGCAGGAGAATCGACGTTTCGGGCATAAGCCCTTCTTCAGGCCCAAGCCACAGGCACTAGCCGTATGTATCCTTCCTTCAAGGACTCTGGCATCCAACATTCAGTGATCCTTTGCCACCCTTTCCTGAAGAAGGGCTTATGCCCGAAACGTCGATTCTCCTGCTCCTCAGATGCTGTCTGGCCTGCTGTGTTTTTCCAGCACCACATTTTTCAAAACTTGATACCAACCAGAATAAAGTAGCCACTTGAATACTCCTCATCCAATAATTAGAAATTTTACTTCCACCATCACTGGTACATAATAGCTGTAGAGTGAGCCATCTTAAAATGTACCACAACAGCACACCAGGGCTTCTTTGACACCAAAGGGTGCCAACTTTATTGACTGAAAGAGTGGGGCAGCCTATGCATAGGAGAACCACTGTCTGAAAGCCCTTCTTCAAATCACACATCACCCTGACTTTCAAGTCACTGTCAAAATTCTGTAACTCTGTACCCAACAGAGTTGGGTACCCTATGGGAATATATCATCACATTTGAGAAGGTGTCTTACCACCAGTTTCTCAGGGGTAAATAAACATGATAATATATTGCCAGCAGCACCCAAATCCTATGAATGAACAAAAATAACGAATGGAATCTTAAAAGGGTCAGCGTGATGTGTGGAAGAATTAGAAAAGAAGTTGGTGAAGCCCATCTTGAAGTTGACATTACTTCTCTCCATCCTGTGTGCTTTTCACAAGCTACATGGCAAAATTCTCACTTGGCTGTGCCAAGTTGCTAATTGACAGCAATAAATGCTTGTTAACCTCCTTCTTGACAGCACAAGTTGTCTTATTAATATTTTGCTTCCACTCTTAACTATACATGTCATCAAACTAATCATCAGGAAAACTGATCATGGAAACTGGAGTGGGTACATGATAGATTTAGTTCCCCACTCCCTTCATAGGATCTCCATGTTGCCCACACGTAAACTGCAACCTATAGCCAAGCCACAGGCACTAGCCGTATGTATCCTTCCTTCAAGGACCCTGGCATCCAACATTCAGTGATCCCTTGCCACCATCCTGGCACACTGGATGCACTGACAGTGTGCCTTAGAAACAGTGACTTGAATACAGATAATTAGCAGTACATAGTTGCATCAGGTACAGTTACCCTAGGCACAGGAGGGCTGTTGACCAGGGCTGCTCATTTGCTCGCCTGCAGTGCATTCACTTGACACCTATGGGCATGCCTGCAACATGCCATGCTGTGCGTTCCAGTAGTAAGTGGAGCAGTCTTGCTACTAGACAGATTGCCGTGCTGCTCAGCAGTCCTCAGACAAGGGCACATACATATTGCCATACAGCAGTATGTCATGTCATTGACCCACTTGACCCAAGCAGAATTTAGTTTGTGGTTCAACTCGACCTTATCAACAAAATAGTCTTTATTAAAAACACCATGAAAGCATTTCCCAAATTAGCACAATATTTACTTTCAACCCAGCTCCATCTGCCTCAGAAAGGATATTACTTACATTCGAGGTGGGGGTGTTTGAACCTCCTTCCTCTCTAATGTACGGCTAACTCTCAGGAATGAAGGTAGGTGTCAAGGTCATGGCAGATCGTCTCTTCCCCGTCTGTCTCTAGGTGTTTGAAACTCCATTACTAGGCCAGGTCGAAACTTTGCTGTGAGTTTCTGCTGTGGGGTTGGCTTCCAGGTACCTATTTATAGCCCCCTCACACGAAACCTTCCAGAAAGTTTTGTGGCTTTTGGCCAATGGGGTCATGAACTGCACTCAATTTATCCAATGCGGTCATGCCAACACCTTTCACTGATGCCATGGCAGGGAGGTAAAAAGCACATGTCCTCAGGCAGTCAAGGTGCTAGAAAGTCTGACTTCTCCAATACACAACTGTCAGGCTGGTCGTAACTGGCTCTTCCTTAATCTTTGTGACCTCTTTGTCACAGAGAGTAATGGGAAGTTGGAGATAGTTTAAAGTGGGAGGGGTGGAGTAGTCAGGTGGAGATGCATGTGTAAATTGGTAGAGACTTGGGGAGGTATAAAGCCTGTGGGGTTGATGGGGGGGAACCTAAGAAAGGGACATTTGGAGTCTCAGTGACATGTCCAAGTTGAAGCTGGAGGCTACTGGCAGAGGCGCTGTATGTGTCTCTGATTCTATGACCTCTCACTGTAACTTACTATCAGAAGCAAATGGAAAGTGTGCAATGGGAAAAATGGTGGCAGCCACACTCAAAGTAGGAGGGGTAAATGAGATGATGTTTGAAGGAGGGAGCTGAGCTTTTGATCATTGGGCTCTTAAAAGGGAAGAGCATTGGTGTAGATCAATGTCCTGTTTATACCACGGGCATGAAGGCTGCCCAATCCCTGGTCATGGTGCAGCATTGACCGTCCTTGTGCGTGCACCTCCCTAACACAGCCACTGCTGGGGAGCTCACTGCCGAACAGTCAGGAATGTTAAATAGGGTGCCTAAGCTAGAATGACCCAAGTCATGTACACGTATTGTTAGCTCGAACCAACAATGATCTGTTAGATGCTCAACACACACACCCATCTGTGACACCCCATTATGTTTGTGAAATGATGCCAGAGGATGCAATGAAGTGGCTGTGCCCTACAAAGAGAAACAAGTAATGACATGATCAGTGATTAAAAAATATAGTGCATTTCTCAAGCATTTACAGTCTCACCAAGCTCCCAGTCTAGTTTCCATTCGCACTTTTTCCATTGTAGTGATCTCCCCTGTTCTACACATCGGTTCCTGCTCACCAGCGGAGCTGTTGGCTCTGGAAACTTGGCATGGTAATGCTGGTGGATGGTATAGGGGATACATTTGTGTCTGGACAACCCAGACATACTGAGTGCCTTCTTGCAACGGAGGTAAGTTGACTCTCCTTAACCTGAATAGGAGGCAGAGGTCTTGGTCACCGCTGCCATGACCGAGTAGAGAATATCGAGGACTCTGTGTCTTACTCTTCCTCCAGCTGGGTGCTTCTGTGTGAGGACAGGGCACCTGGTTTGCGGGTCAAGGTTCTCAGAGCCCCTTCTCATACAGCATTGGTCCTGAGGACCAATAGGTGTATTGATGGAGTGTGCTCTAGTGGTCCTTGAGGATCCTAGCCTGTCTCTTTATGGTAGCTGCCAACCTCTCCTTGGAAACTGATTAACTGTTGCACAATTTGCTGCACTGGTGCTGCTTTTGGGCACCAAGTGCTACTGTGTGCCATATACAGGTCTGCCACTCTTGTTCCTCCCAGTACATTTGAATGAAATCATTCCATGCGCATGGGCACGTCTCCTTCCTGGGGTTGAGCAGGTGCCCAGTCTCAATCAGTCCTTGAAGTGCCATAGGCCAGGAATATTTCTCCCTTGCCTGTTTGCGGAGCAGTCGCTGTGTGGCGTTCACCAGCCTACGATCCCACACTCTGTGCATCTATTGATCTTGGTGAGGTGTCAGGATCAGAGCTTGAGGAGGTAGGGTGCAGGAAAGAAGCCTTGCCTGATGCACCCTCTGCTGATCAACATTGTTCTTTCTTCTCAGAGGCTGAGGACGTATCTTCTGGGGGAGACGGGCAGTGCTCCACAAGTATACTCAGGAGGTTGGCTGCATCTGTAAGGCCCAAGGGGCAGAGACATTGTGGCCAGTGGTCAGACATAGTGTTTGATGCATGGTTAATGTCAGAAATCTACTACAATGATGTGTGGTACCTACTTGGTTGCTAGGCCATAGATGTCTCTGCATCCTCACAGGAGAATCATAGGCTCCTTACTTAGCAGAAAGAGGCCATTCGGCCAATTCAGACTGCACTACTCTCCGAAGAGCATGTCTCACAGACTCAGGCCCTCACTTTATCTCCGTAACTCTGGATTTCCCATGGCTAATTCACCCAACCGACACATCCCTGGATACTATGAGACATTTTAACATGGCCAATCCACCTAACTTGCACATCTTTGAGGGACTGAGGGAGGAAACTGGAGCACCCAGAGGAAGCCCACATAAACACGTGGGGAACATGCAAACTTTATACACACAGTCACCCACGGATGGAATTGAACCCAGGTCCCTGGCACCATGAAGAAGCAATGCTAACCATTGTGCCACCATGTCACCGAGTCCTGGTACTCTCCTGCGAGGACAAGGGTCCTTGTCTTTTAGGAGGTGAGGACATGGCTATTGGATGCCAACACATCCTGTATAGAGCCACTCCATCCTGTTATGGGATGCCTTCTTCTGTAATGACATAAAGTGGGGGTCAAGGGGTGGGGTGGGGGGAACAGTAGAGTAAAGCACATGTGGATGAAATAAATGTTAGTGCTGGCATGTGAGGTGTCCTGAGGGAGTGATGAGGCAGGAGGGACTGCTGACTGAATGCTTGGGGAGGATGGAGGTATAAGGAAAGGTGCTGTATGCAACAGTGTGGATGACAGAGCATGAGCCTCGGTGGCACAGATAGAGAACAAAAAGTAGCAGAGGGCAGAGTATGGCACTTACCCTGGCAGAGCCAAAATGGGTATTGACCTTCTTTTGTCAATGCAGCCTACCCCTCTGCATCCTCAGGATGACACTGACCCTGGTGGCAATTTCCAACCAGACCGGTATCATCTGGGATCTCAGCCTCCACTGATGGTCCTCCATGAGGAGGGAGGTTTATTATTGTACCATGCTATTGACTGGAGCCTCCATGTTGACAAAATGCAGAGCCAACTGCCCTTCACAGTCATCTCTCTTTACAATCTCCAAAAACTGAGCAGGACAGCTACCAAATGTCAGTGTTCTTCCAAGTGTGCAGTGGTCTGGTGTTAGAGCACATTTTCCTGGAGTGCAAATGGTGCATGCTAAGGTGGGTCAGAAATTAGACATAACGGTCCTTATTGGGGCATTGTTGGCAATTATTGCCGTAAGTGTGGTAAGATATAGCGAGAAAAGCTGCTGGAATTTGTGGAAATATTCTCTTGGACTTAGCAAAAAAAAATATTAACATTCAGCTCAACAGATAGAAAAACCATACAGTGGTGTGTGTATAGAATCATAGAATCCCTACAGTGTGGAAGCAGGCCATTCAGCCTCTGAAGAGTATGCCACCCAGACCCATTCCCCTAACCTACACATCCTTGAGCACAATGGGCAATTTAGCATGGTGAATTCACCTAACCTGCACATCTTTGGGCAGTGGGAGGAAACCCAAGGAGACACAGGGAGAATATGTAAACTCCACACAGAGAGTCACTCAAGTCTGGAATCAAACCCAGGTCCCTGGTGTTGTGAGGCAGCAGTGCTAACCACTGAGCCACCATACCACCCTTAAAGTGGGACTTGTGTCAGGATTGGACTATCTTGACAGTGGGAACACCTCAGTTTAACATTGATGCTTTCTGCAAGAGGTGTGGCAAGTTTCTCACTAGGCAGTGGTACGTTGACAATTAAAAGGGATTATTATTATTTGTTAAACATCTTGTTGGCTAAAACAACTTCCTCATTAATATTCAGCTTTCTATCTTACCAAACTCCCAAACACATTAGACATCGATGAAACTCAACAAGGTATCTGGCAACGTCACTTGCTCCAAAGGAACTCCACAATGGACATGGGCAATAACATCTCATGACTCAATCGATGGGAACCAGTCACATATGAAACCCATGTCCACGGACGTTGGCATCTGAAATGTGCCAACCTCCAAGATCCCTCAAGGCACATTTCCAATCAACTTAGAAGATGCTTCTACACTTCAGTGTTGCAACTCCAGCTGCACTGACAACTACACTGTAATGTTGCTGTAAGTTCATTGTGCACTCAGGAACATGGACCCCGCTCATGTAGGATACATATCTGCACTCTTTGCCTATTGTCATAGTTCTCACCGACTCTGAGCCCACATGGATGATCATAGCATCTCTGCTTTGCGTTTTTGCACCTTGCCCCCTCAGCTAGAGACACCAGGCCTCATATTACTTCCAACTTGCCTTGCAGTTTAACACAGACATAATGGAAGCAAGCTTGGCTGCAGGCCTTAGTCATGTTAGGGAGATAGCCTTCGGTGAGGGGTCCCTGTACAGCAAGTCAAGGACAGCCTCTATTACCAGTCTGGAATCTTGAAAATGGTCAGTTGTGTGATCAGGGTCAGGATACTCTCCTCATTAAAGCCAACCCCCACTCCCCATCAGTCTTTATTTTTTGTGCCATATTGAGTTTGCCTCCTGGAATGAGAGAGGCAAGTACTATGGAACTTGATAGTGGTTGGACTCTGTTTCTCTCTCCATAGATATAGCTGGATCTGCTGAGTTTCCCCAGCATTCTTTGTGTCTGTTCCATGACAATAGTGTCTTTTTCCTTTTAATTACATGGCCTTCCATCATCTCAACAAACCTCCCATGTGACGCCCTTGCGGAAGCCTATCTAGAGTCCACACAAATGACAATTCCTGCAAATTTTAACCCAAATTTTCTGTAAGTTCATTTATAACAACATTTATAATTGGTTGGAACAATTGCTTAGTCACCATAAAACAGTTTATCCTTGGCTCATATAAGCAATGCTGTGCTTTTCCAGCACCACTCTAATCTAGATTCTGGTTTCTAGCATCCTTGTTTTCACCTCTGGATTAACAGTCCAGCAATAACACCACAAGGCCATCACCTTCCCTATGTTCATGTCCTGAATGCTCATAGCCAATGTTGAAGTGTAATGTAGGGAAACACAGAAGCCCAATTTTGCACACAGCTATGTCTCCTTAACTGCACAGAGATGAGGGAGCACATAATTGGCTTCAGTGATATTGTTCAAGAGAAAAAGATTGGTCAGGTCACAGAGAGAACTTCTGTTCTCATAAAGCATGTGATGGGATCTTCTACATCCGGTCAAACAGACAGGGAACCTAGTTCTAATAAAAGTAAATTACTGTGGATCCTGGAAAGCTGAAATAACATCAGAAAGTACTGGGGAACTCAGCAGGTCTGGCAGCATCTGTGGAGTGAAAAAAAAGAATTAATGTTTTGAATATGGTATGACTCTTCTTTGGAACATTGATTTAATATTCCATGATGCACTGCAGCAGGTCATAATTTCCTGAACTGAAGTTCAGCCTAGATTTTACACTGAACTCGATTTCAGGCTTGTAGATGTAGCCGATTGCCCAGAAATATCCTCAGTGCTCCACCACCAAGTCGAAGTTGGTACTGCATAAATAAAGCAGTGTAGCTTGTATTTGCTCAACATAGATATACCCACAAAATATATTAAAAAGACAGTTACTGGCCTGCAGTTTTAAATTTGCAAGCAGTTGCGTTTACCCCTGGGAGTGTACTAGGCATTGTAATGATATTTTCTTGTATTCTGCGTATTCTGCCATCATCTGCAAAGGGACAAGCTATACAAGTGCTGCTTTGGATTATTCCTGAGTGATGTTTTAGGGCTATATTACATGATATAATGGTTTGATTAGCTTTATTACACTTACAATTATAACTGCTAAAATTATTAGGAAGGTCATTCATCTAACTTTTCCCCTCTGAATTGGAGCCTGAAATTTACAAGCACCCTCGAATCTTCTTCCCTCTAACCTCCCTTGCCAAATGACAATAGCTTATATTGGTCTCTGATTAAAGTTACTTACAACACAGTGTAGCCTCAAAGGCACAGACTGGCTATGACACAGCTCCACAAGATACACAGTAAATGATACACATTTTCTCATTCGTAGTTAGTGGGTGGAAAATCTAGAAAACAATATATCATTTGATTTAATGTGAGAATAGTGCCACAGGCTATCTGTTTTAGTGTAATAATCTTGAATTCCATTCTACATTATTATCAACCATTGTGACAGGAGCATTTATAAAGAAAGGGATACATTTTCAACAAAGCTTATATTCCAGTATAAGAGCTTACTTCACTGGTGAAAGACTGTACAACCTAAGGGGATTGTGTAATTATCAGACCCACAATCCACTTTTGTAAAAGAAGACTGATTTCAGCAGTGTCATCTCACAAAGATTAATAACTTTTTATCACAGTAAGTTCATTGAGCTGTTTTTACTCATGGTTTAATTGATGAAGATGAACGTTTCTGATAATGTTTTCCACTTATTAGTAATGCAAAGGTGAAAATGAATAATATAGGTTTCATACTGGGTGCAGAGCCACATCACACCTACAAAACACGTCCATTGGGATTTTAGGGTGGCAAGTTTTCCCTTCTCACCAGCCAAAGAGTTGATGCAAATGAATTGCTGCTGACATAGGCTGCCCCGCATGGAGAGCACATTTCTGACCCTCTTCCAAGAGGATGGCCCACTAATTACCAGTCAATCTAATTGATTGGCTCCTGTCAAGCCAGAGCAGCACCCGAAAATGCAGTGGACAGGTCTGGGGATGCATGTTAAAGAAGCTGGTGTATTGTAAAGTTAGATTCCCTGATCGGAAATCGAATGCGGGCCGCAGCGCTGAGAGCACCGAGTCCTAACCACTAGACCTCCAGGGACTGGAACTGCAAGCAATCCCCAGGAGTCTAAATCCCAGGAGGCTAGGACCGAGCTAATGTTGAGGCTCTCAGGACTGGGGAGGTGCAGACCAAGGGGTGGGGGTTGAAGTGGTGTTGGGCAGATAGGAAGCTGAAATTAACTTAACTAGCTTGTGACTAACTAATTAACTATTCTTTTCTAATTAGTCTAGAGGCACACTGTAGACACTTGAGTGACTGTGTAAAATTGTCAATGCATGGCCAAACTACCCTTGACAGCATTTCCTAGAAGAATTCCTACCTCCATGCCAATCCGGTTAATCCTTATCCACCTACTCCTTCCTCCATCTTAGACTGTTGCATGTTATTCTTCCCACACACAGTAAAAAAATGTATTTGTCAATAAATCTAACATTTCCTTATTCAGTCCTGAGTTTAAGTACACCAGTAGTCATTTATTTAAGTGACAGCTCTTTATTTCCTGTAAAATGAGAATCACAGGATTTCAGCAAAATTACTTAATAAAATCCTATCGCTTAACTATTGCCTGAAGTAAAATGTTGCCTTTTATTATAATTGATTAATTTAGCAGGCAGTTTGTACATAGCTAGACATTCCATGATCAGTGAATGATCAGGTTGCAAAGTTGTTTTTTGCAACCTCTGGGATTTTACTTTTCCATTAACACAAAAGATTGACATTTTCCAGGGAGTTTGGCTAATAAAGTGTTCAGGCTAGGGAATGAACCTTGCTGCAGCATGCTCTCTGTGTGTACAACAGCAGAATACTGTCAAAAGTCTTCCAGGAAAGACCAAAATCATCACATTGCTTTCTTTTGCATGGCCTATTGTGTGAGAGTATGCTTGTAAACAGTGTAAGTGCAACTTTTTAAAAAGATATTGCCATTTTTATCAGTTCAATAATTACTGCAGCTTTGGTTGAAAAATTACCATTATGAGTATTCAATTTTGCAATGAAACTCAAACTACTTACTCTAGTGATATACAGACTATGCTCCACACACTCCAGGGGTAAACATGTCTTGGACATTGGGGCAAATGCCACAATGGAATGCTGGTTAAATCTATCAAAAAACATCTGTTTGAGAAGCATATTGCATGTATCTGCCTGATGTTCACAAAACTAACTTCACATTTGTGGCATACAGGTAAGTACATTTCATTCTCACCCACGTTGTGCATTAGTTAGGAGACAAAAGACATGTTTAAATAAAGAAGACACTTTTAAAAATGTAAGCAATCCCTTGTGGGCTGTTCGTTTATAATTTCAATACAACTAAACGTTATGGTACCATATCAAAATTAATTTGAGAAAGGTAGTTTAGTGCCAGTTATTTAGATCATTAGGTCAGATAAATTGAGATTAGGAGTAGGATGTTTGATTCATCCTGATGATTCTTTCCTGATGAAGGGCTTTTGCCTGAAACATCGATTCTCTTCCAACTCGGATGCTGCCTGATTTGTTGTGCTTTTCCCATCACACTCTCAACTCTGATCTCCAGCATCTGCAGTCCTCACTTTCTTCTATTCGACTCATCCACCCTCTTGCATAATTCAATAGATCATGGTTAATCTGACTGTGGCCTTAATGCTGTTTGCTTGCCTGTCCCCCATAACCCTTGACTATCTTGTCAATCAAAAATAAATAAGAAATTTTCAAAAATGCAAGCCATCCTTGTGGACTGTTTGTTTATAATTTCAATACAACTAAACATTATGGTACCATATCAAAATTAATTTGAGAAAGCTAGTTTAGATGCCAGCTATTTAGATCATTAGGTCAGATAAATTGAGGTTAGGAATATGCAGAACCATGCAGATGGAAAGAAATTTGAGAAAATGCTGGTGGTGTCCTTCAGTTCCTCAGTCCTTAGGTACAGAGAATCCTGACTCTGATTGTCCTGAGTGGCTGACTAACCATATCCTAGCCCCTGGACTGATATTGGAGGCTGCCCTTGACTTACTGTGCTAGGACCCCTTGACTGAAGACTATCTTACCTGACTTGACTGAGATCTGCTGACAACCATGACAAGCTTCCTTCTTTTATTTCTGCACTAAATGGCAAGGCAAGACAACAGTAATCTGGTATCTCTGTTGGGGACAAAGAGCAAACAGACAATACAGAGCAATGCAAAGCAGGTATACTGTGAGCATGCAGGTAGGCTCATAGTGAGTGAATGCTATGATAGTAACCACAAGAGCTGAAGATGCATTGTGGGCCAGTCCTTGACCTGCGTGCATGCTCCTGAGCGTATGATATCCTAGCTGCTGCATTCCAATGGTAGTTGTGGTGCAGCCCATGATACAACATTGAAGTAGAAGTGACCTTAGTCAATCAAAAAGTGCCTGGGCAACAACACCTCATCTTCCACCTGAGCAGCCTACAGCCCAGAGGACTCAACATTGAGTTCTCTAATTTCAAATAACCTCCCTTCCAATCCCCCTGACTCGCTTCCCAGCGCTGCTTTCCATTCCTCTGATCGACCCTTCCTTCCAGCTACCAACCGGATTCATTCCTCCCATCACCCAACCAGATCATACCCTCTACTGTGTTCACCTATCCCTACCTCACCACCCTACATTCCCCTCTTCCCTACCTCCCTCTTTATCTGCAGCTCTTCATGTTCCTATGAATTTGTAAGGTACTTACTCGGATTTCTATGAGGAGTTTTCCTGACATGTAGCTTGTTTGGCGAGATAGAAAGCTGAATTCTTATGAGGTTTCTTGGCCTATCAACAAAGCGTTTCACAAGTGTAAGGCCCCTTTAACTGGCATCACTTTGTCACTTGGAAAAAGCACAATGGATGGAAAGAGATGCTCCCGATGCTGAGATTGCTTGACATCTCATTCAATTCTGCCACAAATTACACCTTATCCTATGTTGCTCAGACCTTGTAAGATTCTTTACTATGTTTTTCAAAACAACTAAATGAATCTATAGTTGTTCCCATACTGCAGGTGTTATCAAAATCAGCAACCCTCAGTTATATTCTGACCAGTCCTTCATTTCCATGTTACAATAACTACATAGCAACAACGGCTGATTGGCATCTCAATGCCCTTTAAACTGGTCTGTCTCCTTTCTGCTAACATTAAAAATTAAACACAGCAATTAACAGTGTGAGACCACCTTCACGAGATGGCTTCACATCAATTGCCTAAAATTGATTCATGTGACATTAAATACTTGGATTGGAGATAAATACACAGATATGGGTGGGTTGGGGTTATGTTAGAGCTTAAAATGTTAAAGATCTCAAATCATATCCCAATCTGACTCTGATCTGCTCATGTCTGAGTTTAAAAGGCACAGGACAGGAGGCAAGTTGCTGATTGAAGATAGAGATGAGTAGTTTATTTTCTCTGAGGGGTTATTAAGAGTCCGGAATACTCTACACCAGAAGGTAGTAAAGTCTGGGTCTTTAAATTTATTCAAGGCTTTGTTAGATTGATTTTTGATGGACAAGTTAGGGGGTGCAGGGAGGAACATTAGACCATGATCACTACCAGGTCAGTTATGCTGGTGTCAGTTCAAAGAACCTCCTGCTCTAATGTTCATCAGCATTTTAATGAAATGAGCAGCCTATAATTTAACATATTTTTTCAAACAGGGAAAGAAGCCTACAACTGTCAATTATCAGGTCCTCTCCCCCATATGAAGGCTCCTGAGATTGTGAAACAGTTAGGATCAGCCACTGTCGACAGTTAGATCTGACCGTCCTGGCATCTGACCAGTATTTTTTCCCCTCCCCAGGATTGGGATCAAATCCCCCTCCTCACCTTGAAGTCATGGATTGGGCCTACTTAATCCTATGGCCTGGTTAGGATTTCTCTATTCAAACTGGAAGCTGACAATGTTTGTTAGGCTGAAGTCTGAATGGGAAAGCTGTCAAAAGGACAAAATATGCATGCTCTGGAGGTACAACATAACAGCAGGTAGGTAAAACTGGACCAAGTTTCCCATTAAAATCACTCAATCTCTTTCCACATTGAGTCTTTTTTAAAAGAAATATCGGAATCATTGGCTGGACAAGCATTTTCTTCCAATCCCTGATTGTCTTGAGAAGGCAGTTGGTGAAATGCCATCTGAACCACTGCAGTCCTATTACTCCCCACTGTTAATATCCACTAATTTCACAGAATCAGTTATGCTGGTGTGGAAGGAGGCCACTTGACCTCATTTGTAATTTTGCAAAGCAACATGAATTGTTCAGTACAATATGGCCTCTAAAACTAATATCTCTTTCTAGGCCTAATAAGGTGCCATTTTAACTTCCTTTCCTTTGTGTGATCTAATTTGTGATGCAGAGTAGGTTTTGTAATGCTCACAGGGCAAACCACCAATGGTCATGTGGAAAATGAGATAGTTCTACTGCTACTTTTCCCATTCATTCTGTAAGCATCATTGACAAGATCAGCATTTATTGTCCATTCCTAATTGTGGGGCTGTCGCCAGGCATTTTTGCTGTAATTTCATGGGCTGTGCCATGACAATACAACAAAAATAGCTGACAACAGCCCCAACATTAATTGTTATGACTGAGCTGCCTCCTGAACTGCTGCAGTCCATGTAGTGGATGAATGAAGTTAAAGTTGGATAAGGAAACTGCACTTTTCATCTATTTGCATTGCTTTTCCGATTAATTTGGGACAGGGATATCATCCAAAAGGTTATATGCTTTTTGTACTGATTAGACAGATTAGATCTGTTCGTACTGAGACCTGTGTTGGAATTCATGAACACCAAAGCTGTGAAATACTTTTCCACACTAATCTTTCTCTCTACTGTCTGTAAGAATCTAGATGAAATGTTCTTGGATCTTTCTGTTGCAGTAAGTTCACTGCAAAACAAAACACAATGAATGAATTCCATGCCAGAAGTCATAGTAAATATTGTAATAAGAGGTACATGTACTTTTATGAGACTACATCTTAGAGTCATAGAGATGTACAGCATGGAAACAGATCCTTCAGTCCAACACGTCCATGCCGACCAGATATCCCAACCCAATCTAGTCCCACCTGCCAGCACCCAGCCCATATCCCTCCAAACCCTTCCTATTCATATACCCATCCAGATGCCTTTTAAATGTTGCAATTCTACCAGCCTCCACCACTTCTTCTGGCAGCTCATTCCATACACGTACCACCCTCTGTGTGAAAGAGTTGCCCCATAGGTAACTTTTATATCTTTCCCCTCTCACCGTAAACCTATGCCCTCTAGTTCTGGACTCCCCGACCCCAGGGAAAACATCAGGCTTTGACACGGCATGACACGTATGTCTCATGTCCTGTAGTCAGTCCATATGCTGCAGCAGCTGCAGTTAGACGTATATATTTAGCTTTTATCTCAACATTGCCTTACCGCCAAGTAAAGAATGCACATTGTTTCACCAATTCTTGACATATGTTTGGTACATTTTCCATTGAAAAGAAGAATGTAACAGTGAGGGAAATTGGTTGAGCATTTACTAAGATGCTAATTTAAGAAGTTTATGCAGCAATCAATATAAATTTAGAAGTTTTGCATCTCACCTCTGAGTCAGGAAGTCATGGATTTAAGCCTTACTCCAGAGTCAATAGCACATAATCCAGACTGACACATTAAGCAATTTCAAGGGAGTGCAGAACCGAAGGTGACATCTTTCAGGCTTCTTAGATCGCCATATAAAATTTGATAGCATTATTGAAAGAAGAGCTACTGTCCTGTCAAATATTTAACATCATATAATCATGTAAAAAAGCAGATTGTCTGATAATTTACTTGTTTTTATTATTTCACTGGACCTCTCTGAGTGCAAGGTGGCAGCTATTACACTTTCAAAGCCCTTTATTAAAAGTCCTTTAGGATGTGATGAGGAATTGTACGACACAGAATAAATGCAGGTTCTTTTTATTCTTTTGATTAACTTGTTCAAATTCAGCACGTTAGCCAAATGTGCTTTGGTAAAGCAGTAATCTTCCTGCACCATTTTATCAAGACTTTGGATGTAATTTTGCAAAGTCTTGGACCACCACAGTTTCCAGTGTTTGCAAAGTGGCAAGGAAGTGAAAGGCATTGCAACTGTCATCAACATTGACATGTGGCTGTTGTAGATATAAGAGAGAAATGTTTTGATGTTGTCTGGAGATATGTTGAAGCAACTGTTAAGAATGTGGCAAAATCCGTTTAGGAGCAGAAGAAAATGTCCCATTAATGATTCAGTAATGCAGAATGCAGTTTATTTTCATTTTATCACAATGCAATGCCATTTGATCAAACTGTTTATTAGTTTGTAAGATGAAAACTTTAGACTTATGTTGTCAAGAACATTTCACTATTTAATTCTGAAAATCATACTGGAAAATATGAATTCCCCTTTCGGTCTGCTTGGCTTTATATTTTCAGAATTTGCAGCACAATTATTGGGAAAGGGGAACCATTGATCTGATGCAATTGAAATTACTCAAATATGCATAAAGGAAACAATATATTTAAATGACCTAGTTTAGTTCACCAAAATAGCAACACTGTACAATCAGTAGTCTGCGACTTCAAACAAACAAGTGAATGAGGATTAGGAGTGGACTACCTGGCCTTTTCAGTTTCCTTCTCCATTCAATAACATCATGGATGATCTGACTGAATTCTCAATTCCATCTAACTTTATTTCCTTCCTACCCCTCAGTGATTGTTGAGGATCTATCTAGTTCTGTCTTGAAAATATTCAAAGATTGTTTCCTTTGCCTTTTGAGGAAGAGTTCCAAAAACTCACAACTCTGTGAGAAAACATTTCACGTCAATACTGTCCAAAGTGGGCAATGCTTATTTTTAACAGTGACACCTAGTTCTAATGTCTTCCATGAATAAAACATCCTTTCCATATCAAGACCCCTCAGGATCTTGCAGGTCAGGCAACATCCAAGGAGCAGGAGAATCTATGTTGGGCATAAACTGATGGAGGGCTTATGCCTGAAACATCAATTCTCCTGCTCCTCAAATGCTGCCTGACCTGCTGTGCTTTTCTAGCACCACATTCTCGACTCTGATCTCCAGCAGATGCATATCTAGCTTATCCAACCGTCCTTCATAAAGCAACCCATCCATTCCAGGTAATAAGACCATTAGACCATAAGACATAGGAGCAAAAATTAGGCCATTCAGCCCATTGAGTCTGCTCCAGCATTCAATCATGGCCGATAAGTTTCTCAACCCCATTCTCCCGCCTTCTTCTGGTAACCTTTGATCCCCTTGACAAGAACCTATCTATCTCAGTCTTAAATATACTCAATGACCTGTGGCAATTAATTCAGCAGATTCACCACTCTCTGACTGAAGAAGTTTCTCCTCATCTCATTCTAAAGGGTCTTTCCTTTACTCTAAGGCTGTGCCCTCAGGTCCTAAGCACTCCTGCTAATGGAAACATCTTCCCAAAGTCCATTCTGTCCAGGCCATTCAGTATTCTGTAACTTTCAATTATATCTTCCCTCATCTTTCAGAACTCCATCGAGTATAGACCCAGAGTCCTCAAACATTTCTCAAATGTTAAGCCTTTCATTCCTAAGATCATTCTCTTGAACATGCTCTGGACCCACTTCAGGGCCAGTACATCTGGACCCACTTCAGGGCCAGTACATCTGGACCCACTTCAGGGCCAGTACATCCCTCCTGAAATTGCTCACAATATTCTTCATGTGGTCTGACCAGAGCCTTATAAAGCTTCAGAAGTATATCCATGCTTTTATATTATCGTTCTCTTGAAATAAACGCCAACAGTGTATTTGCCTTCCTACTGACTCAACCTGCAAGTTTACCTTAAGAGTAACCTGGACTAGGATTCCCAAGTCTCTTTGCAGTTTAGATTTCTGAATTTTCTCCCCATTAAGAAAATAGTCCCATGCCTCTATTCTTCCCACCAAAGTGCATGACCTCACACTTTCCCACATCGCATTCCATCTGCCACTTCTTTGCCCACTTTCCTAAACTGTCCAAATCCTTCCGCAGTCTCCCCGCCTCCTCAATGCTACTTGTCCCTCCACCTACCTTTGTATCATCTGCAAGCTTAGCCAGAATGCCTCCGGTTCCTTCATCTAGATTGTTAATGCATAAAGTGAAAAGTCGTAGTCTCAATACTGACGCTTGTGGAACTCCATTAGTCACTGGCTGCCATCCTGAGAATGGCCACTTTATCCCCACTCTCTGCCTTCTGCCAGACAGCCAAGCTTCTAGTCATGCTAGCACCTTGCTTCTGACACCAAGGGCCCTTATCTTAGTCAGTAACCTCCTGTGTGGCATCTTGTCAAAGGCCTTCTGAAAGACGAAGACACCCACTGGGTCTCCTTGGTCTAACCTGCTTATTACCTCCTCAAAGAATTGTAATATATTTGTCAGGCACGACCTTGCCTTAACGAAACCATGCTGACTTTGCCCTATTTTGACATGTACTTCCAAGTATTCAGGAATCTTATTCCTCTCAATGGATTCCAAAATCTTACCAACGGCCGAGGTCAGCCTAATTGCCCTGTAATTTCCCCGTCTTTTCCTTTGCTCCCTTCTTAAATGGGGTATTATATTAGCGATTCTTCAGTCCTCTGGGACCCTCCCTGACTCCAGTGATTCCTGAAAGATCACTAACACCTCCACCAGCTCTTTGGCTATCTCTTTCAGAATTCTGGGAGTAGTCCATCTAAGTTCAGGTTATTTATCTACCTTCAGACCTTTCAGTTTTTCTAGCACCTTCTCCTTGGTGATGGTGAGGACAGCAGATGCTGGAGATCAGAGCTGAAAAATGTGTTGCTGGAAAAGCGCAGCAGGTCAGGCAGCATCCAAGGAGCAGGAGAATCAACGTTTTGGGCATAAGCCCTTCTTCATCTCCTTGGTGATGGCCACTATACTCAGCCCTGCCCCCGATCCTCTTGAACTTTTGGGATATTGCTAGTATTTTCCACCATGAAGACTGACACAAAGTATGTGTTCAGTTCCTCAGCCATTTCTTTGTTCCCCATTACTTTTTCTTCAGTATCATTTTCCAACAGCCAAATATCCACGTTTGCCTCGCTTTTGCTCTATATATATATCTAAAGAAACTCTTGCAATCTTCTTTTATATAAATGGCTAGCTTACTCTCATATTTAATCTTCTCCCTCCTTATTTCTTAATTTGTTGTCCTCTGTTGGTCTTTGTAGGCTTCCCAATCCTCTGACTTCCCACTGTCTTTTGCTGTTATGCTATCCCTGACTTCCTTTGTCAGCCATGGTTGTCTCATCCTCCCTTTATTATGCTTCTTTTCCCTAGGGATAAATTTTTGCTGTGTCTCCTGAATTATTCCCAGAAACCCCTGCCATTGTGTTCTATTGTCTTTCCTGCTGGGGTCCTCTCCCATTTAGTTCTGGTTAGCTCATCCCTCATGCCTCTGTAATTGCTGTTATTCAGCTGTAATACTGCTACTTCTGATTCCAGCTCCTGCCTCTCAAATTGCAGAGTAAATCCTATCATGTTATTATCACTGCCTTCTAAGGGTTCCTTCACCTTAAGTTCCCTAATTAAGTTTGCCTCATTGCACACCACTAAATCCAGTATTGTTTGTTCCCTCATGGGCTCCACCACAAGCTGCTCCAAACAGCCATCTCGTAGACATTGCCCATTTTCTTGTGATCCACTGCCAACCACATTTTCCCAGTCCACCTGCGTTTTGAAATCTCCCATATAACCTTGCCTTTCCTACATGCCTTTTCTTTCTCCTGGTGTATCTTGTGCCCCACATCCTGACTATTGTTTGCAGGCCTGTACGTAACTCACATTATAGTTCTTTTGCCTTTGGGGCTCCTCAACTCTACCCACACAGATTTCAAATCAGGATTCTGGGTAATCCAAGATGGAGGATGAGAAAAATTTCTGGCTGTAACAGCTGCTCCTTTTTTGAGGTATTTTAGGTTTTGGAGGTGATTTCCCTCGAATCCCAGGAGCAGCAATTACTGTTTCATATGCTGATGCATTGTTTTGGAACTTTGGAGAAAAAAAAATCAAAACAACAGCAGTTTTAAAAGGGAGAGGTACAGACAAAGGAAGCACATGGTGAGGTCAGTGCAGGAGAGAGAGAGAGAGAAAGAAACTGACACCACAGTGAACCTGCATAGTTATGACCTTTGCTGTTTGAATTCATGTATCGCTGGACATTGGAGTGCATCTGGGAAAATTAACAAACAGTGAGATTCACAACTGATCTTGAAGGAACTGTTTGGACAATGTCACAGCACAGAAACAGATAAGTGAATAGTTTTAAGTGGGGCCTACAGAAAGTCTGCAGTAGTGAGTAGAGTGGGTTCTTTCTTGATTATATGTTTTTTGAGATGTCTCTTGATTAAACTTAAAATATAAGCCATAACTATTAATTTAACCTGGAGCAGTGTTTTGTAGAGGAATAAGACGGTGTTATTTTCTGGGTCTGTAGATTGTGAAGGAGCAAAAATGGACTTTAGTAGAGTGATATACACTTGTTGTCAGATGTGGGAGTTTAAGGAGAGTTTACGGGTTACTGTGGATTTTATCTGCAATAAATACTGTTGGTTGCGAATCTTATCAGATCGAGTGGGGGGTGATGGATTCAAAGGAAAACGTAGCACGAACAGCCAAGTTTCTAATATTGAGACTGGATCCATTGCAATGAGGGGTACATCAGGTTCCAAGAGATCAATTGTGTTCGGAGACTTTCTAGTCCGAGGTACAGACAGACGTTTCTGTGGCCAGCAGTGAAACATCAGAATCATGTGTTGCTTCCCTGGTGCCAGGATCAAGGATGTCTCATGGAGGGTGCCGAATGTTCTCACGGGAGAGAGGGGCCAGCAAGAGGTCATTGTCCACATTGGAACCAATGACATAGGAAGGGAAAAGGTTGAGATTCTCAAGGGAGATTACAGAGAGTTAGGCAGGAATTTAAAAAGGTGGTCCTTGAGAATAGTAATATCTGGATTACTCCCGGTGGTACGAGTTAGTGAGGGCAGGAATAAGAGGATACAGCAGATAAATGCATGGCTGAGGGGCTGGTGTATGGGAGAAGGATTCACATTTTCGGATCATTGGAATCTCTTTTGGGGTAGAAGCGACCTGCACAAGAAGGACGGATTGCACCTAAATTGGAAGGGAACTAATATACTGGCAGGGAAATTTGCTAGAGCTGCTTGGG